>NC_139344.1:332312139-332496361 GCF_055883805.1 Amblyomma maculatum
ATGCTTTCAACACAGATTAAGTCGGCCAATGATTCATTCTGATGGCCTATTCATACTAGTAACTAGTTCAAATTGCGTAGACCTGTAGCTGAAACGCCTATCCAACTCAACATTTGCTGCTGAATACGGTCTCCGTAGTGACGAAGAGCACGCATTCATCGTTTTCATTGTTGGAACGACTGTACAGTCAACCCTCACCTGCAATTTAAAGCACCTCAAACCTCTCCGTCTTCGAAGCAGCACTGTTGTTACTTGTGGCTATATGTGCCCTTTACGAGGGCATCCTCTCTTCGAGCTAAAATGGCCCACTCTCCGAGCCCCGCCGATGTGCCGCAGGGGTTAGGGCGCTCGACTGCTTTGCCCAAGGATGGGGGATCGAATCCTGGTGCAGGTGGCAACTTTTCGATGGAAGCGAAAAACCAGGCGCTCATGTGCTACGCGATGTCAGTGCACGTTAAAGAAACCCAGGTGGTCGAAATTTCCGCAGCCCTCCACTACGGGCGTATCTCATAGCCTGGGGAGCTTTGGGATCCCACAAATCAAACTGAACTAAACTAAACCACATTCTTCGGCGCGCTACTACTGCAGGTGCTAGGAAATGTTCGAACATATACTTTGTTCATCTCTCCACTTCAGCGTTAAGCAAATGTCTCTAAACACAGCCCTGTGTCTACTCACCTCTTGTTCGACCACGGAGATGATAATTCTGGGACCGTCGTCCCGACTCGCTACACCAAATTAACAACGCGAACGCGCTATGGCGCTATTTGAAGTCCGCAGCATTGGGCGGCTGTCTTTATATCTCGTTTTAGTGCGCAGCTCTTCTGCGCACGTTCGGCGGTTGTGCCACGTCGCCGTCGGTGCCGTTGCCGATGTAACCGAGCGAAAGAGAGCCACGAGCCAATTTCTCAGAAGAGAAAGAATAACCGCAAGCTCTGCCTGGCTCATGGCTCTTCCTTCTCTTCCTTCGAGAAATCCTCTTTGGCTCGTGAGAAAAATAGTGTGTTTTGCAACTGCACATACGTACTTACAAGCATCTCTCAAATTATTTGCCCCAATATATCTCGAAAACGCTTAAATAGTTGCGCTCAAATTTCGCTTTAGGGAGTATCGTAATCGCCCTTACAATTTTCGCTGTATTTGTCTCTTCCGGCCGCCCATAGACACTGTAGGCTGCACATTTTTCTAGCATTCTCTATCTATTTTTTTTTTTTTAGTCACGTCTTGACGCGAGGGTAACCAACAGGAAATTGTACGCATATGACCTGCGTACGTTTTTCATTTCCTGCTTCTGTTTCTTTCTCGCTTTTTTTTTCTACGTTGGTAGTGAGTTATACCACTTTTTAGAGCCCAGCTCTTCAGCGCAGCTTCTCGGTTTCGCGTCGGCGTCGGCCTCGTAACCAGCTCCGGCCCCCTTTCAGCCCCCCAGCTCAGCCCCCCTCTTCCTGCGTGGCGCCGATCGCGCCCGTTATCTGATTGCTGCGCGCGCTCCTCCGTTCGTTGCTACTTATACCCCCTCCCTTCCCCTCTCTTCCTGCGTGGCGGCGAGTGTGCTCTCCGGTTGCCGAAACGCCGGCTCGCTATCAGCGGATCCTAGTGCGTGCATCCCAAGCCGAAACGCAATCACGTTCTCTTCTCTCGCTAGCAGCGTCAGCGGAATCAGTCAGTCGCTGCATCTGTTCGTCGCGCAACGTTCCTTTGGGCCCACGCGCTGCCTCCCACAACCTCCCGATAACTGAATTGCTCTCTTCATTTCTGCGACCACAAAGCTTCCTTCATGACAGCCAAGAACTGTTAGTGGAATGTTTCCTGAAGAAACACGAGTGAAAATTAAAAAAAAAAAAGTCTGTAATTGTACATACGGGTCTTGCTCGAAATCGAAGAGGTGAAACAGCTGATGAGCTGCGCTGAAATTTCGCATTAGGAAGTAACGTAATCGTAGGCAATTTTTTTTTATTCTCTATCTGCTATCATACAAAATAATGTTTGCCTGCTATCATTAAAGGGGGTCCAAAATGAGACGCATGGCTAACTTTCGAAGTGTAGTTGGAATCGCGGTGTGGCAGGGACGAAGTAAGAATTTAATCTTGTTATGGGGAACCGAACGCTAGGTTACTATATCAAAGGTGTACTTCCAGTCGACTAAAACTGATTTTTTATTGGCTTAGCAGCAGTCTTTCTGACGATCGTGCGGAGATCATTGTAGCCGAGTAAAGGCCCAATAGCATGCTCAATGCAAGTTTCAGCATAATAGTGTTCAAAAGTAGAAGACTGATGGAACTGCCATGTAGTGAGCGAGGCCAGAGATATGGCGGTTATTTGTTTGACAGAGCTGACCACAGCAAACTAGAAATTACGGCTACACATTTTAGCGCTATTCCGCCTACTGTTACGAAATGTTAAAATATCCTCCCTTTTCTTGTATTGGAGCGAATTAGAAATTGCATATCTGGAACTTGATGAACTAAGAATTCTCGCAATGCATTTTGGTATTATTAACACCTCCTTTCAGGGTAATAAAAACCTGTACGATTGCTTACAAAGTTGAAATTCATCGTATCTTTAATTTATATTTGTTAAAACAACACCCAACACGCGCTTCAAAAGCACAGCTTCGGAGAAACCCACGAAATGTGCACGCAGCTTTTTCTCTTTCACCTTGACTTATACAAAGGGTTTACTGTCTGGATATTACTGCCTTAATGTGGATTACGCAGTGCTCCGGTAATTTGATCGAATAATCCCACCGCACTCCTTGAGGCTGTGCCAGGGAATAATTCTGGCATAAGATTACTGATAAATTACGGATGAATACATCGCTCTCCATCCTCGCTTGCTTCACTCACAGGAAAAAATTCACTCGTGACAATGTAACTTCTTTCTCTTTTACAAGAAAAGATTATAAAACTAGTTTAGTGTTTAGCGATTGTTCTTTTAAAATTTCCACTAACCATCTACATTACGCATTCCCTTGTGTTTGGCGCGCGATATCCTTAGTGGTTTATGTGGTCTTAAACACAACACAACATAATTTTGTTTTACAACAGTCCACTATAAAGTAACAAACTAGGAAGATGCTTTATTATGCTGGAGAGCCCATCCTTCAGCGTTACTGAAGAAAAGTTCTTGCCTCACATGGTAATGCATTAGCTGCAAATAAACATTTCCCTTCACAAATAAAAAGAAACGAGTTAGAAGTTTTTAGCATGCTTAAGCGTATAAATGCTGCCAAAATGAGAAGATTTTGTCTTCATAATCATTTAAATATGCTTATTTACACATTTAAGTGCGCAACTTGTTTTTAATTGCTTAGACATCCAGGGCGAGTCTTTCAGTATGAACTTCGCTCTCGTGTGGCAGTGTAAAACTGTGCCGCTCTTTGACGTGTACGCCTGTAAAACATGAAATGCTGCACGGACGACTCGACTCCCGTTTACACTCAAATCTCGAAGGAACTGTGAGGTGGTCTCGTGGGGGATACACAATCCAATAACCACTCAGTGTACTGCCTTGTCACCTCCTAACTACATGCTAAAAATCATACCTGGGATTCTTCGCTCACATCGCCGACGCCGAATTTTCTCAATAACGGGACCCGTTGTTTAACGCTATCTCGCTAATATGTGTACCCCAGGAGAATAGAAGCGGGTCGTCAGTCCGGTCGAAGTGTACCATCTAAAGCGAAATTTCATTATGTTACGCAACAGTGTGGGTATGCTTTTTGTTTGCCGAAGAAAAAAAAAGCGCTGTATTTCTTCAAATCATAGACTTTCGTCAGCCGTCTAACATTTTATGTGTTGCGTTTTTCGCACACTTCTTTCATTCTGACCGTAATACGTATGAGCCCATATTTTGACTTGAAACGAGGTAGGACAAATCCTCTGATGCAAGAAGCTTACCTCATGATCAGGCAATCGTTTACCCGCATGTTCGCAACCGCATGTTCCAGCGAGCTATACAAAAGCACGTTTTGAAAAAAGATATAGCCGCACGCTTGCAGAACTAGTTTGAGGCACGCAGGTAATTGCGTCTCGAATACGCCCAGTCTGGCAGAGAAAGTGATCGCTTCTTGAGAAATTACGAACGCTTGATCTTCACCAAGCACGCCCAATTGCGAAAGCCGCCCTCGAACAAGGCTAAGCACTGTCGTGCAGTTCTTAACCCGAGCCGATGTCGTAACAACTAGACTCCGTTATTTCGATGTGCGCCGCTGGATGGCCTATTGGCGAATAGTTTTAAGCACGGCACTGGAACGCCGCTTCCTAAGCGTTTGGGTGAAAGCGTGTACTTTGGTGCGGGATGATGCGGTGTAAGTGGTTGCCTCGCAACGGCATACGCGGCCTCATACAAGCGGTAAACAAAAGTGGCATGACTGCATGTCTTCGATGAAGAGGGCAGCGTAGAGAGACGAGATTCTTCCTGGTGAGGGCGTTTTGTATAAGCACTGGAATAAAAGTTTGTCTTGATGGTCGAGTTGGTGCATTACGTTTGATAAGCAAAGCCTGCATGAAAGAAGCCAAAACTTCAGAAGAAGCACATACGATGCAATTCGCGTATTAGAGCACTGAGGTAATCTTGGCACACACAAAAAAATGAGGTATAGTACGATTTCATACTTCTTGCGTAAGCAACCAAGACTTCGCGTGCACTCAATGTTAGGGTCTGGATGCTAGCGGTTCTTATGGCTGAACTAAGGTTCAAGAAGCGTGAGTCTTGCTTTGTTATCATGTCGTGGATATACAGCATTAAAGGCACACGGAAACCAGAATCTGAACTTCCTATTACCTTGCTCTGATGACGAAGCTACCTGCAAACCGAGCTTTTTAAAGGAAGAAAGCGTCCAACAGTAGAGGATATAGGCATTGCCGCCACAAGCAGTCTTCATAAAGAGGCTCCGACAAGGGCTGATAGAGAGTTACCTTTTTTATTGTTGTTGTTACTCCGAGAAAAAAATGCCGCGCACCCACTGATTTCTCGAGGCGTTCCTAGAGTACCTAAGCTCGAGAAGGGTAGAGAGATTTTTCGTCACTTGCGTGACGGCGAACGCTATGCAGAGCTTAGAAGCACACCGTTCGGCCTGTATATTTTTTTGTCGCAGACAGTACCTATAGAAATGCGGTTCAACTACGTACTTGGCTTCTTATGTGATGGTGCCCTTGATTACGACAAGCTAAGCGTCCCGAAAGATGCCGCTGGAATTTTTATTAGGTTGAACGTCCCAAAGCGACTCAGGCTATTAGGGGCGCCGTAGTGGAGGGCTTCGAAAATTTCGACCGCCTGTAGTTCTTTAAGTGCACTCGCAACGTACAGTTCGCGCACTCCTTGCTTTTTGTCTCCATCGAAAAGCGAAGGCCGAAATTGAATCCTCATTCTTTGATCCAGCAGTCGAGTGCCCTAACCATCGAACCATCGCGGTAGGCATAAAGTATTTCTGAATTGAGATATAGTTTAGGCCAGAAGTAACCATAATCACCATACGAAGGGAGCTCGCTGCGGGTCAAGTAACTCTGCAGGTGCAAGTGGCAATCATGTACAGGTGCGCCATATCTTCAGTGCATACACCAGCTTCAAGGAGTCAACTGCAGCAACCTGCCCGTGTGAATTACTTATCGTGATGTCTTCACTAGATGGTCTTCCGCCACGACTTCGCATTTCTGTACTTAGGGCAGCGGTTTAGGTGTTCTTCGGGCGGCATGTCCTCCACAGGTCCTCCTTCTGTTGTTTTCTGACCGAAATTTGTCAGCTCGCGCCTAATATCTACATAAAGATGTTGTCTTCGTGTCTTTTTAGAGACACAATTATGAGTTGGAAGCTACACCATCCACTGCCATGTAGCTCATTTCAGGCTATCTCATTCAGCTGCAGTAAAGGAAAACGCGCAAATATTTTAAAAGACAATCTTGTACTCTTTGTCATTTCCTTGGGCGAAGAATATGCGAAGAAACCCGACAGTCAGTGAAACTGAAGAACACGTACGATGCTTCCTTTTTTATTTTGAGTTCTAAGCGTGTTTAAATGGGAAACATGTATCGCAATATTTTGCCTATAAAACGGTTGATTAATATTAATACACGAAAAAAGCTGCGCCAGCATGGTTACAGCCGTGTAATGCGAGCTTTAGGGACACACGCTGAGCGGGCATTGTTCTTAAACTGTGGACTAGATGCGACCAAGAACATGAGACACGTGTGTATATATGAGTGGTAGTAGAGCACATTTTTAGTATTGCACATATGCTGCTAACACTATGACTACCTGCAACAACGAGAAACCCAGGCAAAGGGGGTCTGAGTGATTTCCTGTTACACCCTGAGTACTGTTACGCCACGTGTTCCGCGTAGAACGCCCTCGAACGCTGAGGGCGGCAGCTGGGCGAAAAACCTCTCATGCTACCTTCGGCGCCAGTGCTAGGCCGTCATTACGGGGTTAAAATCGATGGCTACGTCACACTTCCATGAGAGCGCTCATTTGCAACCTCCTCGCGGATCGCAAAACTGCTTGTAGCATATCTCTTTATAATGCGCATACATGAATGATGGCTGAAAAAAGAAAATTCTAAATGTACACAAAAAATGTTCAGAAATTATGAAAAAAAAAAAAAGGAGGCCTGTAATAAATTTCAATAAAACTCGGAAGAAATCAAGAATAAACTGCTGAAAATATGTCATCAAGAACACAAAAGAAACGTGGAAGCAATTTCAATGAACCTTTCAAGAAGTCTAAAGGAATTGTAAAAGAAAAGAAGAAAATTTGGGGGGAAGCTTAAAAGCACACTCCCAAGCAGACGTGTAGCCAAAGCTTATCTGGCTAAAATTCTCATTGTCTTGTTGGCCTCGAGTGTGTTTCGGATGCCAACGTATATATGCGCTGCTGGAACGCATGAGTAGTCGTTTATCTTCTCGAAAATGTTTATATGCCGCTCCACCTACAAGAAAAGGTGGCAGATTCTTACTGCGAGTTTATCGTAACCCTTATAAAAATGGGAACATCCTTTGAGTTCAATGTGAACTCAAAAAAGTCAGAAGGAAGCAACTTCCTCTGAACTGAGAATTGGCTACTGATTTTGAATTCACAGTGAATTAACTTTCTCTGACCATCCTGTGAATTTCCTGTGAATTTCCTTTGAGCTCCCAGGGAACAGACCGTTGTCAGTTTGAGTTGAGTTCACAGGCAGTGGCCAATTATTGGTTCAAAGGAAGTTCAAAGGAATGATGACTATGGGATATTTGGTGGATGTTCGAAGGAAGTAGGTTCAGACTGAAACATTTGTTTGTATGAGCTTATATTTATTTGAATAGATGTACTTCCTCTGTTTAGGCCTTGCAATTAGGCCTGCTTTCGAAGACCCTGCGACAAAAAATTGGATCACTCTCCACAATCCCAGTGCAAACTTGCGCAACTGCCGGTGACCACCTTGGCTAGTACTCCATTGAGCAAGCAGGTGTAGGCTGCAAAAAGAAAAAAAAACAGAAGCATGACTGCAATGAACAAGCTAGAGTCCATCCAGCCTTCCTTAGCTTTTGTAAATTAAATATACAGAGCACGGACAGTGTGAGCGCCATGCAGGCACCACAGCATTATGCATTAAGGCAAGCATTATGGCCCTGACCATCACTGAAAAGTCAGCTGTTTGGACAATATTTCAGAATGCTCTTGCATCACATGCACAGGCTATGAGCTCGAGGACTTACAGATAACAGCATCCAATTTTGGGCAGCCCAGTGCCTTTTTTGGAGCTTGTTCCTTGCGGGCATTGCAGACACGGCCATAGAGTGAGCTTTCTTCCAGTTCTTCGGGTGAGAACACAACCCGCACCAAGTTACACGCAAACTTTGTTGCTTGATTGCCCGCACTGAGTTTCATGCGGTCAATCAACTGCTGATTTACCATAATATTGCTGCCAATGTGCACCTGCAAGAACAAAAAGCAAATATTAGTACTATGACCAGTATTGTAACATACAACAATATTCCTTGATATGCAATAAGAAAATGAAGGGGCTTTACAAACAACAAAAAACAGACCAGCTTAAGAACATTCAAAGAAACCCCAAAATGTATAATTAAGGTCAGTTGTTTGCAAGTAAAAATACACATTCAAGAAGCCGTACTTTAACATGTACAACAATGAAGGCATACGAAAACTATTGGATGTTTTTGACACCTTCCCGAGCGGTGTTTTGATCTAATTTTGAATCAGGCCAAACATCTTTTAACATTTTTATTAGTGTAACCTGACAATTGTGTAATATGTATTTAAAGTAACTAGCCAAAAAGAGGGCACATAATGCCCCACAAAGGATTGAGCGCTAATAGTGCATTGCTATAGCAGAAGAAAAAACAAGAAATAAGAGACTTTTTAACGACCTAATTTATGCTTGCATTTCAACAATAAAAAAAAAACATTTTAAGTCAGAAAATAAAGGGATTTACTCATCATTAACATTGCCAAGGCCATTAAAAGCCAGTTTAGACAGAGCACAGTGCCCACATTGTCACCTCCTGTTTAAAAATACTAACATCCTTTTCATACATCAGAAGCTCAACCAATTAAAAAAACTGCCAATGAAGGTTTAGCAAAAGTATGCACTCCCTGCTCTGTATGTGCTACTTTGAGGCAACATTTAGTTTCCAGCTTGCACAGGTAGCTTTCATAATTTAACCCCTCAAGCGCTTTGGACAAGTAGCTCGTCCTTGCAAAGATGCCCTCAAGCCATTTTGGACGAGTGCTTGTCCTTGCAGGATAGATCCTCACCCTGAGAGTTTTAGGTGAGTACAGCGCTCCTCTGTGGCTTAGGTCATGCGCCATTTGACAGATGGCACCACTGACCCGTTAACTGCTTTTTGTTCTACCGCTTGAAAGCCTTTTAAGCAGCCTTAATGTGAAAAATGGTGCCTGGTAGAGGCAACGCATGCACTGTCATCCTGTCATCGCTGGCCTGTCATCGCGGGAAAGAAGCTTTTCTTCGTTGCCATCCTCGCCATCCGAAGATGGCTCAGACACCAATTTTTGCATTGTTATGGGAAGTGAAGACGACAGTGATGACATGAGTAGTTCTTCCGACAAAGATGATGACAGCTCAGACGATACTATTGCGAGTTCTGTGTCACTGGATGAAAATTGACAACATTCCGATGAAACCCCCTGGGCTTCCATTCTTGGTCGTCCCTTGTAAAACATTTCCAGTTACCTCGCTATATGTTACTCGACTAGATTGCTGCTTATTGGCGGGCAGTTGATTTTTCACGTAATGAGCAATAAACTTCACTGCGCTCATTTGACTTACTTTCTGGTTCAAATATTTTTGTCTCGGATACCGCCTTTTTTATTACACTACCAATTTCTAGAAACCAGCAGTAAAAATAAAAACTAAAGGGACACTTAAGCTCCGCCTTTAAGGGTATGATGCGACCAGTGTAGGCTACCACCCAACATATAAAGCCCTGCTTTAACCAAGCTGTATCAACATGTCTGCGTAGCCTAGGTGTATCAAGCCTGACTCAGCATTGAAGAGCACTGGAATGTTGATTCGTATTTCACCTTCCCACCTCAAATGAACGACCAGAGTTAGCAGCTCCTCCTAACTTTTAGATATCATGTGGTCTCGTTAAGCCACACAAATCATCGAAGAATGTGTGTTCGGCCATGCCACTTGCCAGCACCATGCTCTTGATGTTTCACTCACAACACAGACAACAAATTTTCATGTAATGGGGCCTTTAACGATATCGTAACTTTAAGCAATTTTAGCTAGAAATCTCGAAATAATAGTGCTCAAGGGGTTAAAGTGAAATTGAACTATTGTTGGATCAGCTTAAGAAGCCACAACTCCTTCTCAAAGGAGACCCTCCTGGCAATACCATGGTGGTTAATTGCCTTTGACTTGCCAGAGTGACATTGCAGGTGGCTGTCAGGTGCAAGTGGATTATATGCACATTAGCTTGAATACCATGATGACTGGCCCAAGTCGCTAAAATGACTGATTAGAGGAGCACCAGCTGCGTCATTCGAGTTGTAGTGCAAAAAGATGGCCTTCCGAGATCGATAACCTAAGAAATTGCTGAATATTAAACAAGCTAATGGAAATCTCTTTTCTGATGAAAAGGGCTTTGCTATAGCCCAAGCGAAGTATGCTCAACAGGAAGCGTAAACAAAAGTAACCTTGCACTTCCGATCACTACAGCTTTCACAAAAACTCTTCCAAATCAATATACACACGAATGAAGTAAGTCACTAAAATGAAAGGAAGCAGTTGGGATTTTTTTTCATGGTTTTTTGACGAATTTAAGAAAATAGCACTGTCTGTCTTTTGTCGTTTCTATCAAACTGACATTCATTTAAAAATATCATTATGCTACTAATTATGCAGTCTGTGAGCCCAGCCTCATAAACAGCATCCCAGCCAGGGCAGCCGCTTTTCAGTGGAGCCGGAACGCAAGGTGCCCGTGTGCTCTGTGTTGTCAGTGCACGTTAAAGCACCCCAGGTGGTCGAAATTTCCAGAGCCTTGCACTACAGTATCTCTCATAGCCTGAGTCGCTTTGGACATTAAACCCTAAGAGCCAACCAATCATAAAGAGCATTGCTTCTTGCCTATCTCTGAATTCAGTGACTGCTGACTTCATTCACATGGATAATGAGCTCCTCGTTCCCCTATCCCTGCACACTTCTCAATGGAAGTGCATGACTTGTGGCAGTGCTATCATAAAGCTAGAACCAAGTTCTTGTGTGACCCTTAAAAATGTTTCATCGAGAAAGGCAGTAATGAGCACAACCATGCAGACACTAGACTAAAGCAACTAACCTGAGCCTCGGTTGGCGGCACAACTGCTTGTGTTGTACACGCAGCATTATTAACGGATTCCGTCAGCTGATTGACCAGCTCAGCAACATCTGAAAAAAACAAAAAAGGAAAGCTGGAACAAAACATACTATTTCATCACTAGCAGCAGCAGCCCATGTAACATTCACCACAGGAGAAAAGCCTTTTCTTTGCCCTTGACTGCATGACCAACCCTTTTCTGTCACCAAATGCGCCATTCAAAATTTAGCTGCTAGACACTGGCATCACTCACGCACTCAAGGCGCCCTATCAGCGGTACATAATCTAGGGGATGCTGATAGCAATTGATGAAGCCAATGCTGACATCCCACTTCTGATCTCTTTGTTCGCTGTGGAAATGCCTGGATTGAATTAACTGCGGAGGACGTTGTAACTACAGTGCAACTGACGGGTGCTGCTATTGCTTACAATGAATTCATGGGTGCGAATGATGATGCCGAGATAGCTGTGAGCGCTTTAACAAAAGTTAGATCACATCCCTGAAACAGTTTGTCGGTAGCAAGGGCCTTGAAGAGGTCAGCATGCAATATACATGTATGGCGGCAGCAATGCGCCATGCATTTGGACAAAGGCTGACACTCGAGTGTGTAGCTGATACTCGATAGCCCATGCTTCACCTATCTCGTGTCTGTCTTTCGTGTCGACATTTGCTAACATGGTGTAGTGACCGAGTTAAGTTAGGCAGATTGCTGAGCCAGGTGCCGAGCTTGGACAAGCATAAATTTCCTGTAGTGAAAAAAAAAAAAACAAAAAAAAAACACCACCTAAGTGACCAAAATGGCACAGGAAAATGAAGCGCATGCCATAAGGACTCCAACGTCCAAGACAGGACGAGGCCACATATGATAATTTCATACAAATTTAGATTTTTTGCTGTCCCTCCTGCGCTCATTCTAGATGCACCTCATCATTTGCAGGAGACTCTGAGGTTAAAATCTGAGGGAATCAAGGGTTCCATTCAGATACGCCGTCCACAGTAATGCAAGAGCACCACAGACCTGCCGCAGCCATCTGGCTACAACTTATACCCCGTGAATGTGTTTGAACCTAATGCAGCTCTCCGGGTTCACTGGAGCGTTGTTGTCACCGACCACTCCAGAACAGAAAGGCACCCAATCCCGCGCCCGTTTTTCGGCCTCAGCTTGAGCAGCACAAATCAGCACAGGTGCTCACCTTGAGTGGCATTTGTTTACCATGCATTTTCATGCAGCTATCACATACGACAACAGGCTCAATCTCAGATGCATGCCGATCCCAAGCAATGACATGTGACACGCAAGTCACTGTAACACAAACAAAGCATGCTTGCAGAGCAGGAGTGGCAGCAGTTCATCTGCTACGTGCACTGCAAGCATGGTGGTTGGTGGCGTCATGCAGCAGCGCCACGGTGTAGCTGAGCACTACTGTACACCACCTATAATGTGTCGCAAAGACAACTACAGGAGGAACACCAATCCTAATCCTCAGTGTAGGGGGAACCTTATTGCAGCAACATAATCTTACTGGTACTTTTACTAGGACGTGCTACAGACCAAGAGGTCTTATTCATTTAAGAGTTAGCACTTGAATTTGTTATGCTTTACGTAGCATCTGGTGACACAGCAAATAATTTCAGTCTCATGGCAATGGAGATCAGCATTCCAATGGCTTCAGAAAAAAGCGATCACATACCAAGCATCTGACGTGCTTCATCTCTTGCGGCCTTATATTTCTTCATTCTTTTTTTTTTTGCAGACCCCACTTCATCCTCAAGCTCCAGGACTCTCCCTTTTGCATCTGTTGGCTTAGACATTTTGTCACAGCTGCAGCTTTCCTGCAAAACGACATGTGGCAAGGTCTATTCACTAAATTGTATTTGCACTCAAATGCATCATACAAAAATTATTCAGTATAACGCATTGTGCAGGTATCTGGTTCTACACATGAGATTAGCAAAATAGTGACCAAATGAAGACCACTGACAAGAGAAACGTAGCATGGATACTGTTTAGGGTTCAAAGCAACACTTCTTAAGGAGGAACATTAGCCCTTGAGCAAACCTTGGCACATAAAAGGACATGGTAATGTTTAACTGCGAGCTGACACCATCCAGCATCACTACTGCTCAAGTGGGCAGAATGCCCACTTGAGCAGTAGTGGACAAAACAAAGGATGCATTTCCAGAAAAACAGTTTGAGCTCCCACGCATACCGTAAAACATAGCCACTCTGCTTTATGGTAGGTTCATGGTGTTTTATGTCCCAAAGCGACTTAAGCTATAGCGATGAGGGATGCCGTAGTGGTGGGCTCACCTGGGGTTTTTTAATGTGCAAATGACATCATACAGTACACAGTCAACTTGCATTTCACCTCCACTGAAATGCGGCCATGAATGCTGGGATTGTACCATGTACAGTCGTGAGCTTTATGAAAGGGAGCATGCGATCCCGTGGCAGATAGCCTCATCCAGAAGTAGTGGCAAAGTGCAACGGCAGCATTGAAAATGAAGTGGAGAGAGCGGTGCCCTTCCACCTGTTGGCCGTACCCCATGCACTGGGAGCAACTTTTACATCGGCAGCTAAAAATCATTGCAGCATTATGCTGTTGGAAACTGATATCACTGCTTGATTTGCTATGCTCTGACCTAGCAACCCAGCGTAGGCTGGTAACTCAGGCAAAAGCGGCAGCCCAGGCCACTGGAGTCTTAGAATGGAGACTCCACACACTGCCTCCCCACCACACACACTTTTTTTTTTCCCCTTTTTTTAATAAAGTTTTCTCTCTCTGCGCGAAATCTGAGGAATGGCTGGTAGTGAAGAAAGGAAGCATGTTTGACGCTTCAATAAAAAGAAACAAACAAATGAATATGAAAGTAAATGAATGCGACAACACGTTAGGCGCTTTATCTGCTTAAACTTCAGTCGCCTGCAGCTGTGAAAGCGTCCGTTTCGCTGCTACACTACCAATTGTCTCGGAACGAGCACCCTGGGCATCTTTAAAACTTGTTCTAAATCAGCTTCAATAATCAAGGAGCTGCCATTCTCCATGCCGCACCGTTCCGAGACGACGATGCGAGCAGGGTGTTGTTTTTATATATATATATATATATATATATATATATATATATATATATATAGAGCCCAAATTGGGAAGCCTACTCCTGTTATCACGAAACACCGAGAATTGCCATTTGCTGTGTAAACAGGGAGAATCAGGTCCACGTAACGACAGCAGCCGAGTTTATTCTACTTCTTATTTCCGCAAATTCAGTTCATTATGCATTTTTGTTTTAATTTCACGCAATTCCCGGGATCAAATGTCTACCTCTTTCACCATGTGCACTACTGTCACCTGCCGGTTAACACAATGCGGTCGTAATGCGGGCATGTAAACGACTTCGCGACACGACTCACCGCGAGTAGCAAAGGAAGGTGTTTCACAGGTAAACATTATTAAGACACGAATACGAAAAGAGACAAGAGACGTTTGACTACTTACCCACTCCGAGAATGAACGTAGGAGAGTACGACCCCTCCTTCCACCGGGCATGTAGTACTCCTTGGTTTGGAATACTTCCAGTATTTTGGATTATCCATCAGTTTCGCCTGCAGTTCTTTTGATTGTAGGTTTCTTACAGGGTATACGTCCCACTTCTGAGCGGTCGCCCATTTAACCAAGACACGATCGGCCATTTGCACTACTCACGCTAAGAAAACACGACGAACACAACGAACGCGAACAATCAACTTCCTACGGTCATGAAACACATAGTGAAGCATGCCGCCGGCTGTTTTCACGAAAACGATAGCGCTAGAGTCTCAAGCGCCATTACAAACTTTTAAATGCATTTTTGCAAACTTCACAAACTTTCAAAATAAAACTTATAATTTATAAACAACCTTAAACGTTTGTTTTTTTAGTAGTAATATGTGATGCGTAACAAAACACAAAATAATTTAAGCAAATTATTGCCACAAGCAGCTGCAGCGCCCTTTTTTTTGCTGCGGAATTCTTGTGGTGCATGTCAATCTTCATTGGTTTTACTCGCCGTGAGAACGTTGGTTTTACTGGCAGTATTCGTAACCTCGGCTGCGGGGGCTTCTGTGCGTGGTGGTACCGACAAAACGTTGGTACCGACGTACCGACGTCGCTGACGTATTAATTGCTGGTCTTTAAACTGTGATAGGAGGTAAACGAGCTTGACTTTCGTGAACAATGTGACATCCGGTACTAGGCACATCGTGAAGTGCATTTAACTGCAGGCTTTTGAAGCCGTTATCGATGGTGCTGCGGTAACCGCCTACCCGTCGAACGCACTGGAAATGCCACCACGAAAGCGTACTTGCGCGACGTCAACGTCGCGCCGTACCGAAGTGCACTAAATCACGACGGAAGCAGGCCGCGCTTGCTAACAGCGTCGCCCTTGGCGTCGCTGCGAGCCAAGAGTTGCCAGGCTGCAATGCCGACGCAAATACTGACGAACCCTGTCAGCCCTGCGCCGAGCTTTGTTGCGTACCGTGTCAGAGTGCTGAAGCAGCGGTCACGGATGTATGTACATGCCGTCTCGCGCATGCATCGCCATCGAACCAGCGGGCTGCGAAAGCGATGAATTAGAACCACCTGGCATTCTTTAACATGTATGAAAATTCTTGAATGTATTATATTTTATCTTAAAAAATTCAGAGGGGCAAGAAATAGACCAAGTAATGCCACACACACAAAAATAAGCACAAGAAATGAATGAAAAGAAAGTTATCTTTACACTTAAGGACAACGGAAGGAAGGTGGTGAATATTATTGGTCCTTGTGTGGTGACTAAGAAGAAACTTGCGCTAAAAATAAGATCTAGCGCGTGAAAAAAAAAAAAAGCATGGATTTAATATAAAATGAAAAAAAAAATTAAAATGATGTTTACTTGCACAACAAAGAAACGAATGCGATTTTGTATATTTTGATAAATGTATAATTGATTTATTCAAAAAAGTTCAGAAGTTAAAAAAGTGCAAGGGATACTAATAAAAGAAAAAAAATTAGAAGTATAGCTGAAAAGAAAAATGAGCTTCGTATGTTTTCGCTTAAGAACAAAAAAAGAAGGTATGATGCATAAAGAGTAAAGAGAACTTTCTCTTTACTTGAGGAAAAACAAAGGAAGGTCATTATTGATATTGCCAAAGAGAGCTAGTTTAAAAATGAGCTTCCTTCTGTCAAAAGAAAGGAAAGTCTCAACAAGGTGAGCTCAAAGGAAACTTCCTTTAGTCAAAAGAAAGGAAAAGTCTATAGGAAGGCTGTTCAGGAAGCAAAAAGGAAAAACAAAGGAAGTAAAAAGGAAAATTCGATTTTCATAAGGGAACAACCCGAAATAAAATCGGGCTAGAAAGCACGCACTAATGATAAATGCAAACGGTGTTCAAGGTCTCGGTCTCTGGTAGAGTCTTGCATCCGCAGAAACATAAAATATACCTTGTGCAAAGAATTCCTTCTAATCGACCGAGCTTCTACAGACCATAAGGTAACATGAAAGCCAAGGAGCGGATGTATAGGGAACCTTGCGCAAACAGCGTCATAAAGCCACTTCCCCAGCTTTTACGAGACCTGTAGGAGAAGCCGGAGCTGCTTCGCAACAGCTTCTTTCCTTCTTACCTTGCGTCCGGACTTCTTCACCTTCTGAACGCTTTATGAGTCCCTTGTGGCTCTTGCGATTATTTCTCTACACAGCGAAATTACTGTCTGTTACGGTGTTATCAAGCTGATACCGGGAATCCTCAAAGGTACTGGCCATACAGGAAGGTATTAGCAATTTATGGGATATCGAAAAGAGATTGTAACACTAAACGCCTCTCCATTACTAGCATAGTTGGGTCCTCGGGGACATGACTTGCATTGCACAGGATTGTGGTGTCAGTAAAATTAAGCTAACAGATTGTGAAAACAAGGCGGAAAACTGGGGAAGGGTTATGACCTTCCGATGACATGCCCTCGGGACCAGAAATAGATTTTAAAAGCTCACAACCTATGTCCCAAGTTACACGTTGATATCAGGAGACAAGCAATAATACTTAATGACGCCAGGAAGAGTGGAAAGGGGAGCACTACGCAACGAGCGGATAATTGTAGGGCGATATTTTTTCTTAACGTGTGTGTGTATGAGGGGGGGGGGGGGGATTACAAGCAGTTTTTTTTTTTCTGATACCATTAAAAGCCTATTCTCCAGAAGATCTGGCGTCGGCTTTGTGAGCGAAAAAGCAAAGGCCTGGCTTTTTAAACTTGTCAGTGGGCAGGCGGCATAGCCTTGCACTGATTGGTCGTCGGGTTGTGTGACGTCACGAGATCACATGACATAGCCAAGGTATGAGACGCTGCCAACCCGGGGTTCGCCTTTTAGATGGGCGAGTGAGATTGTAATCCTGTCTTTGAGGACCATATCCCGTATCCGGCTTGGTTAAAAAGAGAGTATATATCTATGCTGGGTGGTCTGTCACATAATGTGGTACGACTATGTACTAATATGTACTACGCGTGGGATAATAAAGGTACGAATAAGAGACTACCGATTCGGTGAGTAGGGAAGTGAATGGACGCGAACGAGGAGACACAAGGGGAGCCGAAAACGAAATGTATCGATTTTCTCGCTTCATCCCGTTATAGGCACAGCTTAAGTGTCCTCTCAGTTTTTCAACTTTGCTGGAGTAACCGCTGTGATGATGTGTGCATGCGCGTATCCTTTGTTATAAGGGGAACGAAACTATAGCTTGCTGACAAGCGATGGCGGAGTAAAGACAATCCAAATATTTAAAATATATAAGTGAGAGAACAATTTCCATTCGACCTTTCAAGGAAATTGCGCACGTTTGCCCAAGGGTGTCGTTCGAAATTTCACCAAAAGCATATAGTGCATTTATACATAATTACTCTAAATGCTGTTCTAAGATCAACATTCTATAGGGATTACTCGACACGTGCCATTATCGGATACAAAGAAACGCTCAATTTGGATTCCCTCTCCGATTAAGACAAGGCTAGGAGCGCCGTGTTTTTAGGAATAATAAATTAATAATAATTAATAATTGGCGCCTTTCCCTTCCTGTGAACCAATTATTAATTTATTATTCTTAAAAACACGGCGCTCCTAGCCTTGTCTTAATCGGAGAGGTAATCCAAATTGAACGTTTCTTTGTATCCGATAATGGCACGTGTCGAGTAATCCCTATAGAATGTTGATCTTAATCTCTACGCAGACCTCCTATGGGCTGTGTATCATTACCACCTTGTTTTCTAAGAAAGTAAAATAGGCGAAAGTAGTTGATTCTCTTTTATAAGTATGCCCTGCGGCCGTAAATAAAGTTCTTAGATTAATCCGGTTCAGAGATCGGACCTACTGCTTTTCATGAACGAAAATATTGCGCAATACTTATGGGAAACCGGAGGGAAAGAAGCCTCGCTACCTCACTGAGGCTTCCCCTCATCCTGTGTTCGCTCTGCTTGGTGTTCCACAGAAAGTTATTTTATTCGGCGCTTGCTCTTCGAAACAAGGCGCATTCTTCGAAAGCCTCCCTCTGCAGAAACGAGCGGGTTTTGAAGAGAGAAGTACTGGAAGCAACGGTGTTACTTGGAAGCTCCGTGTGGTTTGTATAGGAAGCAACGGTGTTACTTGGAAGCTCCGTATGCTGTTGTTTTTTTTTTAGCTACCGTTCCTCAGGGTTTTTATATAACTCGTGTCTACGTAAAACATAGCAATACTGATTGTGGTGAACTGCGTTACATATCACATTATTGTGTCACGAGTGCATTGTTGCGAATAAATATGTTGAAATCACTGCTTCGTTTCGAATTTCTGTGCCTTATAACTTGCAAAGTACCCGCTCTTTTTTGTTGTTGTTTTTACTTCTATTTGTGGGACTAAATACGGTGCATGCAGCAGCGAAAGGTCTCCGGTTCCATCGAATGACTGCCAAGTATTTTTCGATAGCAGGAGTGATTTCTTTTATTTTTATTTTTTTTTTAGTTTTCAACCTTTAAGAGAGTAATTGAGAGTAAAGAAACGATATGAATAGCTTGACACGTCTTTTTGAGGCATGAAAAGATTGCGACTCTTAGCCCTTTATTGGAAAGCTCTCAAGACATAAAAAATAAAATAAAATAAATAAATAAATAAATAAATAAATAAATAAATAAATAAATAAATAAATAAATAAATAAATAAATAAATAAATAAATAAATAAATAAATAAATAAATAAATAAATAAATAAATAAATAAATAAATAAATAAATAAATAAATAAATAAATGTGAGAGAAAGCCCGCACCGAACCAGAGGTTATCGAATTCAAAACCAATTGAAAATGAAAGAAAAGGGGCATGTCCAAGGCAGACTTTAAGAAAATGCAAGGAGATAAAACAAAATGGCACAAATGACAAGCGGGAAACTGGGCAGAGAGGCCAACGTTAATCATTAGCTTGAGATGTGTTCGTAGGTGGCTAGAGGGAAGGAAGGTGCAGGGAACTGTGGAAAGGAAAACGAGTCAGGAAAAGAAGACCAGCGAAATGAACAAAAATTAGGCGGAAGATAAATGAGAAGATAAATGGGAAGATAAACGGGCTGAAGAATACAGAACGTTATAGAAAAGAAAACGATTGGGTCAGAGGAAAGTAAAGCAGGAAAAATAATAAGTAGGGACATAGGAAATGATGCATGAATAGTGAAAACAAATAACACAAACGAAAAGGTATCACCGCAAAAGCGAAAAAAAAAAAGAAAAACGTTCTGTCTAACAGCCATTTGTAATAATTAGGTACAAGAACGAAAAAAAAAAAAAAACACTACGGTACTCTCGCGGAGAAACAACAGTAAGGCCCCATGTCCGCATGTCGGGGCAGGGCCGCTGTTCTCCTAGATTGGCCATCTGATGCCCCCGACACTGCACATAGACTGCACGTAGGCCTATACGAACCATCGGGGTGGCATTGGATGCGATTGACCGGCGGGACTCCCAACCCAGCACGTTACGAGGATTTGGGAAAGTGTCTTGGTAGGTTGGACCTCAAAGAAACTGACACACCACAGTTAAGATGATACTGCACGTATTCTTATACGAGCACTTAAAAACCCGTATTTACCTTTCAGGCCCCACGTGTGTGCTCCGGCAGCATCATGTTATGCCGCAATTTGACGCTTCCGATGAGGTCCTCGATGCGCATTTAGCATCCCTTTGAGAATGCATGGAAGATGAATGCTGTCAGAAATAAGCCCCCTGCGTGGTCAGACGAAAAATTTTTGCTGTGCTCCTTGCGGGTCTGTGATAGAGGAAAGTCCAGTAGTAGGGGATAGAGGAGGATGTGGTTTTTGCAGTAGAGTTAGGGGCTTTGTAACTCGTTTTTATACAGTGGCATGAGAAGTGCCATAAAAATAAAAAAGAAAATGTCTGTCGTCGGCGGCAAAAGCAACTTCGGGTATTTGAAGCTTAATGGTTATAACAAAACACCGGCTATAACGAAACGGTGGGTATAATCAAACAGCGGCTTTAAAAACTTCATGACACTTCAATGACAGGTCAAAGTGACTGAGTTATGCTGTTGTGGTGCCTTCTTTAAGTTAAATGTAGCAGTATTAGCCTTAGTGGTGTACAGTACTTGCTCCAGGCTGCAGATCAATAGAATAAAGAAAGAGAGGAGTGTATTTCTTCCGCGTCAACCCACCTGATCCTTCCTAAAGAAATCTTTTTGCACGATCCTGCATCCTTGTTTTGTTGTAAGTGGCGCTTCTGCTGATACCTCATCATTGAGTTGTTGACTGCGAGTCGTGACTATTTCATGCGAGCGCTTGCGCGTTTCCTTTTTTGTGTGTGCAGATGTGGCTGACGCTCGCGGAGCGCTACCTGGCGAGCCGAGAGCTGGACTGGGAGTCGACGGCACGCTTCTGCTTCAACGAACGCTGCAACCCTGACGACGACAACCTTGGCGTGCAGATCGTCAAGGTGAGTAGAATACGAAGGCGACGTCCAACGCCACTGCACTCTGCCGACGTCTTTGTCACTGTTGTTGCTACTGTTCAGTTCAGTTCAGTTCAGTCGTTCAGTCATGTCCGACTTTTCGTGACCCTATGGACCATACCACGCCACGCTTTCCGGTCTCTCACTATCTTCCTAACATCACATAACTTCATCTGTTCGCGCATCCAAATTATGCGCGAACATTGCTCAGAGTGGCCGCGCTCCGCGGAGCGTCAGCGCATCCGACGCCTCCACGCATCAAAACAAAGTTGCGCAGGGGCACAGCGACCTAAAGGCGGTGCTTCGTGTCGTCTGCTACAGCGCTGATGTGCTCCGTGCTTGCACTGTTACAGCATTTTATCACTGATGCAGCGTAATAAATAAGCAACGAAAAAAAAAAATCGCATCGATTCTTTTTAAATTGTTAGCGTGTCGTTTGTCAGACGACAAAGAATGTGTAATGAATCGAGCTTTCTCAAATCATCCGAGAATCACTATCTAGGACAGACCAGCCGCTTAGCTCGGAACTTATTTGCAGGAGTTTATCATCCTCGCCAGCGTATAACAGATTTCCGTGCCCAAACTAGTATGGTGCTTCAGTTGATAACAATGCACTGCAGTGAGTAAAGCGCGACAATGCCATGTCGGCGTGTTTGACCGCTGCCAGCACACAGTTAGGTGTGCTTCTCAGTGAAGAAAGCACTGTGCGCTTCCGCGTAGTAGCAGACAACACGAAGCACCGCCTACGGGCCTCTACGCCTGCGTCCCTTTGCTACGATGCGCGGCCGCGCCGGAGGCGCTTACGCTCCGCGGAGCGCGGTCTCGCTGAGCCGTGTTTGCACATATTTTGGACGGCCCTGTAGATCCCATATATAGCAGTCTTGTGAATTCGACTGCTAGTTGTTCGATGAATGACAATTAAAACATCAGTGCAAAGAAAACGTGAAAAGGGGGAAAAAAAAAAAGAAAGTGCGCAGTGTCAGATGACTATCTTGGACCGAGATTTTCATCCAAATACGCTAGTAATGAGATCTAATATGAGCAAAAAAGCAAAATGAACTTTTGTTTGCTCTACGAGGTTTGCAGACCACTTATACTACTGACGCGTTGCCTGCTGTTCTGCTAAGTACCGTGCAGTGGCTTGTAAAGCTATGCAAGGTGTCAGCACTGCTCTTTTTTAGTGGCAAAATAATACATATGTATGTTTTGTGTGTGCGAGCACCTTTGCATGTTCAAATACTAGGGATTTGGGCAAGAATAATGGAAGCAGTTTTAGCGCAGTTGTCGCTCTTGGTGCAGCAGCGGTCTTCACTTAATCTGCAGCAAGGTGGAGAAAAGTAGTTTTTTTTTTTTTCTTTTTTTTTTTCAGTTGTGGCGTACGCCCACAGACTGGCGATGCGCAGAATAATTTGCCCAAAGAGTACCTTGACCGACATATTTCGCCAAATTTTTCATTCTGGATGTCACTATGAGGTCGCTAATATAAGCTTACCAATATGCGATATTCTGGACAATGAAAACATACACTAGCTCAGCAGTATCTTGCCGGTTCTAAATTAAGTTCTTGAGACCCAGAGGCTGGCTTATAAAGGCGTGAAATAAAATCGAGAACGACTCAGTATGTCATAACAGAAAATAAATGGAAAATGCCGCCTTTCTAGCTTGTTAAAAGTTGAAAAAAGGACAATTAGACAGCTAATACGGGTTAACGATATGCCAACTGGAAGCTTATGCAGCGTTAAAGTTAGCGGCGCCCGGCAGAATGGCGTGGTTTCTTTTGCAACGTGAAAGTTTAGCGAGTTGGCGTTTGGTCATGACTGGAGGAATACAATTGCGCTGCTAAGAATAAGCCACCAACACGAAGAAGACATGTCCAGTGCCGTTATTACAACGTCGGATGAAATCGATGAGATTAGAAAACTTGTGGGCATAAGCTGGCCGCAACTTAGGCGAGACAAAATTATTTGGAAGCCAATGGGAGAGGTATTTGTAATGGAATAGGTATTACTGTGTTTATGAAGGTGAACACTAGCGAGAAAAGGTTGTGTAATGACGTTGATCACGTAACTCTAGCTTCTCTCAAATACCTAATGTTTCTGGGCAGCAAATAAATCTAATTCCTCTGCCCACACATTTAAACACCCTCGCATAGTCTTTGTCCCGAAATCCTCTTGTTCGAAATTCGAGTTATGCGGCGGGTGAAAAGGCTGAATTCGTCGCCCCAGATGCTCAGAGCTATCCGGAGCCTTCGGCTGTACTAATCCCATCAGGTCTCTTATTGTGTGATAGAAACGGACTTGGTGTTTTGAATAAATCCGTCTTCCCTCTCTTTCTCTGTTCCTCTCATCCGCTGAAACCCTTTGCAATCAAGAAGCTCGACACGCATGCGAAGACATTGCAGACCGTATGAAATCAACGCGATGGGCATAGCGCTCGTCGTATTGTGCTTAATGGCGGACGTGGTGAGATCTGCGGGACAGACATCGTGAAACATGGATTTCAAGTTTTCACCGGGACCCTTAATCAGGGTTCGTCTTTTACTGCCACGACTTCGAATTTCTCGAATGTGTGATGAGGTATTGTCGTCTAACACCCTCTGATCGTACGTGTTCTCTAATATGCTCCAAGACTCCCATAGCTAGGGCCGGCTGCCAAGCTTGCGGACTGGATGATTATAAGTCATATGCATGAAACAATGCTGAATATGAAACTTATTTTATATTTATGATACATTTAACATTTCTGTTATTTTCTGCACAAAGACGACACAGGTGTAATAGATTATGCATTGCTTCCGCGTCCTGGCCTGCTTTTCGATTCATGGGAATGAGAGCAAGCAAACACCATGCCATTATCTCGGCTTCTGTTACCGTTGTCGTTGCCATTACTGTTACTTATGTATTGTGGCGCCACGGATCGGGCTTGACGAAAGGCACATTGCAGTCTGCGCACTGCTCGTCTTCCTTCCTGGATATTTCTCTCCTTAGACGTGCCCAGTGGCTATCGTTTGCAAGGATCCCTGATGTGGGCCGTACTGCGGTCATCAGCTGAATGGCCTTGTACGCAGGACCTCCACCGTACGGGCTGCAGCCTGTTCAGCGGTGAGCAGGCGGAGCAGAACCAGGCGCTGCTCAAGCGAGTGCTGCTGGCGTACGCGCGCTGGAACAAGTCCGTGGGTTACTGCCAGGGCTTCAACCTGCTCGCCGCCTTCGTCTTGGAGGTGGTCGAGTGGTGCGACCAGGATGCCCTCAAGGTCGGCCCTCTCTCTCTCTCTCTCTCTCTCTCTCTCTCTCTCTCTCTCTCTCTCTCTCTCTCTCTCTCTCTCTCTCTCTCTCTCTCTCTCTCTCTCTCTCTCTCTCTCTCTCCCTCTCTCTCTCCCCCTCTCTCTCTCTCTCCCTCTCTCTCTCCCCTCTCTCTCTCTCTCTCTCTCTCTCTCTCAGGGCTTGCATCCTAGGCTTTTGCGCATGCGGCAGTGTTCGCTATAGGCGTAAAAAGTGCACATTAACGCAAAGCTGGACATCCGCAATACTCAGCACAGCCTGCAGCTGGAGCGCGAACAATTTGTGACAAGAAAGGAAGCAGCCCTTTTTAAAGCAGCACAGCATTGGATCTGCTGTTGAGCTAGTTGATACGTGCTTAGTTAGAGAGCGCTTTCTGGCACAAGAAATGGAACGGATAATCTTAGCAAACATCACAGTGGGAAATTGTTTTTTTGCCACACAATGCAGGGTATTCATTTGTCGAAGTACAGCTCAGGTCATATTTTGCAGAGTAACTGGCTTTAGTTTAAAAGAATACAAACAGCTTTTAACACAAATATAGCAGGGCTATGTAGGTGTACACAGTCGATGTCGAAGAACGCGTTGTTTGCTTACAGCTGGCTGGTACACGTTCTGAGAGCGTGTTCTGGGTCCAAAGAGAACGGTCACTTAGTGGAAAAATATAGGAGGATCGATTTGTTGACAAGAAGAGAAGGACGCACTCAGCACAAATACGCCTTATAAAGACTCGCTAAACTGATTGGCTTCAAATGATTGTTGCTTTTCTTTGAGTCATGATCTTAATTCAGAAAGGAAGAACTAGTCGTAGCTAATGCTTGTCTCAGGAAGGGAACAGATAAAAACCATTTGCATAAGGCTCGTTGAGTTGAAAAACGCAGGGGACATATCTCTTGCAAGAGGAAATGGAAAATCCATCACAATACCACTAGACGTTGGTCGTATGGTGCATCAAATTGAAAATTCCGTATACCCATGCCAGTTTTGCCACAACGAGAGGTGACTGCGAAGGAGATAGAAAAAGTGCTCGCAGGTTTTTGTTTCTACCGTTAAATTTCTTGTCATCTTATTCAACTCTGTCCATGCTAAATGTAACAGTCGGCACTGAAATTAGGAACTGACAGAAACAGAAAGATATTTAATGGAGTCTTTCTCCTCGTTGAGATCAGTATACACAAGACGTGCATTACAGGGAATATATAGCACATTCTATGACGGCTTTCTCCTGAAGACGTTGGGTTCATTAGTGTCGCGTATTTTTCCGCTGGAAAGGAGGGTGGGACACTTTGGACGGCAGTGGGGTTGACCTGAGGATCGTCCGGTTACGTTTTTTCGCGCATACTCATCGGCGTATCTACAGAACCGACTGTTTAGCGGCGAACTAGGCGCTCTTTTAAATGCCCGCCAAGTCTGTTCGGTTCTCAGCCCCAAGCTCATGCACACAACAGCACAAACGAACGATCTGGAGATGAACTTACAGCCACTAGCCCGGATATTATTCAGACGAAAAGTTATGCAATGTTCGACTTGAAGTTCGGCGTCACGTTCGGCTACCGTACTTCGGCTTAGCGTTTTCCTTTATTCCAAGACAGTATTAGCCTCTGTCTACAGGGACTGAGATTAGCTAGAATGGTGATAGGGACAATATTTAACCCAACTAGCTGTTGTATTTGCATGGAACTATCAAGTGAGGGATGAGGAATAGACGAAAGGAGCAGATTTCGTTAGAGAGATTGCTTGGCCATTGGTATAGGAATAGGGATGCTATAGATTTAAGTGTTGGTCACGTGCCTTGTTCCAGGAAGCTTCAAGGAAAATGCAATGAAAGAAAACATACTGGGGCGGTCGAGCCACGTTATGGCCGGGGCGTAGAGCATGGCGGATTGGAGATCGGAAGGAGTGGCATTTTATCTGATAACTGATGACGATTATGATGTTTTTGCTGCACACAGTGATGACGGCCCTGGGCACACCGTTCTTTCCTCATTCCGTCGTGGTTCTCCCCGTAGATGATGATCTACCTAGTGGAGGGCGTGCTGCCCGAGGGCTACTTCGCCAACAACCTGCGCGGCCTGTCCGTGGACATGGCCGTGTTCCGGGAGCTCCTGCGGCTGCGACACAGCAACCTGGCCACGCATCTCGACAGACTTCAGGCGGGCGAGAGCAAGGCCGGTCAGTTCTGGATGTTAGCAAATCAAAAGCAAAAATATTCGTGCGTTAGAAAGGAGGCTGTGACTGGCCGTAGCTCTGCCTTTGGCTGCGGTTCGCCGGGTTGTCACTATTACTGAAGTTACGCTCATTCGCCAGCTTCAACGAAAATAGTTTTTGAGAAAAAGAACACTCAGTAACTCCTCGCGAACACCACAACTGTGCCATAAGAGATGTGAGAAAGTAAAATAAGAGACAGAGATGCCATAGCCCAGGACTCTGAATAAATTTGGACCATCTGGGTTTATTTCACATGCACAGTAACGTTGCATTTCGCCTGCGCCTAAATATGGCCGGCGCATTATCCGATGACCAAGCGGTGTGACTTTACAAATGATTTGATTACTGATATCCTTATTTACCGGCTAAGTGTGAGTCAAATTTCGAGGGCTGCTGACCTCATTTTGCAGGGTTTAATTTTTTTTCAAACGCGGACACACATAATACGTAACACAGGGGATCCGCTATCTCGCCTGTGTGTTTATGCGTGCGTGCGTGCGTGCGTGCGTGCGTGTGTGCGTGTGTGTGTGTGCGTGCGTGCGTGTGTGTGTGTGTGTGCGTGTGTGCGTGTGTGTGTGTGTGTGTGCGCGCGCGTGCGTGCGTGCGTGCGTGCGTGCGCGCGTGTGTGTGTGTGTGTGTGTGTGTGTGTGTGTGTGTGTGTGTGTGTGTGTGTGTGTGTGTGTGTGTGTGTGTGTGTGTGTGTGTGTGTGTGTGTGTGTGTGTGTGTGTGTGTGTGTGTGTGTGTGTGTGTGTGTGTGTGTGTGTGTGTGTGTGTGTGTGTGTGTGTGTGTGTGTGTGTGTGTGTGAAAACTAAGTTAGCACGCGAGTACAAACCCAAACAACTTAGTCAGGGATAATGCGAGGCGCCCCTACTATTGACGCTTTAAATTTCCTGCGTTAAACGCATAACTTTAGATGACAGGGTCTAAAATGAATGGCTAATTGCATTCAAAGCATCAAGGCACACACTATGCTGAAACAGAAAATTTGACATATATTCTGTTGGGTCAACCGTTTAATCTTAGCGATCTCTTATGTAACGCGGTAAATTTGAGCGTTTCTCCAATGTCGCTTTTTTACTTATTGGCATTCTCAGTCGTGGGCTCAAGCTATGTCATGTTCCCTATAACTTCAAGATGGTATCTGCATCTTATGTTGGCCGGCATATTAGGGCCGCCTGTCTCAGTAAAAGCACCTGCGCTTAGTATGAATTTGTTTTAAGTTTTATTTCACTTCATAAATTTATTCACGGTGCACTCTTCAATAGCTTTCTCTTAGCAGCCGGTGTAAACAACGCCTGAAGCTGTAATTTAAAACAGGTTGAGTTTTGAGCAGAGTCCATATCATTCACAAAGTTACCGCGACGATTTTGCAAAAAAAAAAAAAAGGAAAATGTGATAATTTCTTCAAAACTAAATCAACTTGCAAAAACATGACGTAATTCATGTACTGCCTGCTTCACGGGAGTATCGCAAGACACCGAACGAAAAGGATTTTTCTTGAACTGGTGTTCATTTTTATGTAAAAACAAGAAACTAAAAAAGGAGAAAGCAAGTCCGCCCGATCTTAAAGTCTTAGGCCTGAAGTCGGCGTCTTTACAGAGGCGAAGAGCGGGAAACTTGAGGCACGGTCAGCTAGATATTAGCCCCCTCGCCCTTTACCTGACACTGCTCTGACACAGGTGATGCGTAATGACAAATACAGCCGCTATACCCTGTCAAAAGATGTTCACCTTGATTCCAGAATGTCCGGTTGTGTGTTTCTACGGGGACACGGGCTTGCTGTGTTGAGTTGTGATCGCCGTTGTGACCCATATGCTATTTGCCGTAAACATGTCCAGTCAGGGTCTGTGCCGTGGGAATAAAAATTGCGTCGGTGTTTTGTTTTTTTTCCCTTCCTCTCCTTTTTACGTGTGCAGGGATGAACTACGAGCCCCCGCTGACGAACGTGTTCACGATGCAGTGGTTTCTGACGCTGTTCACCACGTGCCTGCCGCGGTCGCTGGTGGTACGCGTCTGGGATCTCATCCTGCTCGAAGGGAACGAAGTGCTCCTGCGAACAGCCATCACCATATGGGAAGGGCTCGCAGAGTAAGGGCAGCACTCACAGCGCACCTCTTATCGGCCCCTTCGCACTCTTCTCCGTAAATGGAAGCTCGAGAATCTAAATTGTCTCAGGATGAAAAAGAATAAAAAATGCGCTCTCGAATACCAGACTTCGGTTTGACATGGTTGGCCGGTGCATAGCTGCAGAAATGAGAACTGACGCAAAAATATTGCAGGGGTGCACTTAGGACTCCTTACGTGCGGAAAAACGAAATCATTACGAATTCCGTGCCTACCTCTGCTATGAGCTCGTTATGCCTTTTGTTGCTTTGCCGACGTTTACAAATTTACTTTTGCCTTACATTACTTGCTTAATCAGATTTCCTCTTTTACCATTTTGTCGTTTTTGTTTTATTTATCTTTCGTTTTACCGTTTCTTTATTATTTTTATTTGTTTTTACTTACTGCCGCTGTTGTCCTTTCCCTCAGCACCCTCCAGAGAATAATTATGGACTGGTTTTCAGGAAGACGGCGTAAAGTAGTGGCTTGCGCGCTGGGCTTGAGAACGAAGAATGGTGTTTCGAGTCCTAACGTGGACACAATTAACTTTTCTTATTTATGATTGACAGCTCGTGACGACACGCCGTGGTGACAACTCGTGCATAAGCCGCTCATATATGAGGCTCATGAGAAATCATTTCATATTAAAAAAAAAAAAAAAAAACAAGGACGAAACGTGCAAGCAGGACGCCCTCTCCTCGCTCGTGTGTTTAGTCATTTGGTCATAATTTTTTCGCCAATTCGCATTTCTGCTGCTATGCCTACTATTCCGGCGATATTTTACGACAAGTCAAGTGAGTTACCGCATTTGTCACTCCTTTTCAGCTTTGTATCCTCATCTCCCTAATATGAAAATTGTCCACAAATCACGGCAGGGTTGAGAATGAGTTTTTTCTCAGCTTTTTTTTAATTTATTTGACGGGAGACGACAAAAAAGAAAGGTGTTGTCGTTGAGAGGTTTTGGTGGAGGCTTAGAATAATGCGCTTGCTGTTTATGTATATGTCGCTGTCCATAGTATTCTTCTGATCTCCTCTTGACTCCATCAACATCGTTTATTCTTTAAACAGGGTTAATGTTGGCTACTTCGCTGATGGACGAACAAAATGCTCGCATATTAGTTCCCGCTTTGGCTTTTACCAGGTCCCTGCTTCGTTTCACTTAAGTCTACACTAGGGCCAATGTGTTGTAAGACTTACTGGCGTGACCTTGCTGCAACGGCACATAAATCTGCCTTGCATACAGGTGTTTATCAGCGCTCGCTAGAGAGGCATAATAAGTTTTTTTTTTTTTTTTTTTTGTGACCACTGTAGCCAAAACGATTTCTAATGGCTAACGAAGTTTGAACAGTGACCCCAAGAATGCATTAACTTCGTCTTGGTGCGGCAAATTAGTTTTGCGTATCCGTCGCTCGCAGCCGCATCATGACCGTGAGCAGCGCGGACGAGTTCTACAGCGTCATGGGCGTGCTGACACGGGAAATGGTCGAGTTTGGAGTCAAGGACCCGCAGGAGTTCATCGTGGTGAGAGCGACTCCGTTTTGGTTCTAGATGTACTTTGCCAAGTCACTGCTGAGTAACTTTAATGCTGTCATGCCAGCTGACCTATATCCTAATAAGGGAGTAATTACTCATTGCATCCACCCAAGCGCAGCCATACGGCTACAAAGGAAAGCTATACAGCTTTCTGAGAAACTTCGTAGTTAAAGAAAAATTCGTCCTGATCCGGGAATCGAACCTGGCACCACCGCCTTTCCGGGGCAGTCGCTCTACCGACTGAGCTAACCAGGACGGTCAGCAGATCAGATGGTAGGGCGAGAGCGAATTGATCTATAACTCGAAGTGGGAATGGTGTTGGTCAAATATTTAGGGGAATCCCCCAAGGTGGAGTAGATTTGTAATAAGGGAGTAATTACTCATTGCATCCACCCAAGCGCAGCCATACGGCTACAAAGGAAAGCTATACAGCTTTCTCAGAAACTTCGTAGTTAAAGAAAAATTCGTCCTGATCCGGGAATCGAACCCGGCACCACCGCCTTTCCGGGGCAGTCGCTCTACCGACTGAGCTAACCAGGACGGTCAGCAGATCAGATGGTAGGGCGAGAGCGAATTGATCTATAACTCGAAGTGGGAATATTTGACCGACCTATATCCTTTCCGCCCTCAAATAATCTTCAACAGTTTCATTGTAATAACGTATCTCTGAATTCGAAATCGAGGTGAACTTTGTGTTTTAGCGAATTAGGTTTATACAAGCCTGTCATCATAATAAAGCTTGATACGTGGCAGTCGCAAGCATCGTGGCCTAGTCTTATTTGCGAGTCAAGCTCGCCGATTTCGGTAAGAGCTCGGACTTGTATATTTTGAAATTTTCATCGCTTCGACCAAAAAATGTCTGTGCTGAAAGCTCTAAGAAGAAGTTCGCTAAGAAGAAAACTATTTATACAGGAAATGTCAGTGACATTTTTCCTGTCGTAGTGAAATTAAACGCGAACTTTAAAATGCAGAGTGAGAACTGAAATAGGCAAACACGTAGAGGCGTAGAAATACAACAGTGGTTCGTTATTAATTTCAAAGAGCTGCTGACGCACTTGAGAAGTGGGAGTTACTGTTATTTAACCTTTGTGAACTAAAATTTCGCCATCAAGCTGTTCGCACTTCAAGTGCCTCTTTCAGTGACAGTATCAAAAGTCATTTTTAATTGATGTAAATAAATAACGAATAGATTCTTCATTTTATGCGATTTGATTGTTCTCTTTCGTATTGACCGAGTCTGTACAAAACAGTTCATTGTTTTTCAGGCATAAAGGCTAAAACATTAAGATTTTGATTTGCATACTTGTCATCTACTAAGCGGGCTCGACACACGTACACTCTCAATAAATCATATGTGACATGCGTTTGTGCTTCTTTTTTTCTCGTTCTTTTTTTTTCACTCCCTCCCCCCTCCCCCCACTGCACAGCGCTGTTAAGGCGACCGCCCACAATGATGCAGTAACTAGGTTTACTCATCTCCTGTCGTCATAACCTTTCCTAACCTTTCCTATTTTTACCACACGTGAAATTTTCAGTTAGCCACTCAAACTGGTATTGCAAGTTTCCCACTTTCCGTGCATCGATTTTCGTTGAAGACATTTATCGCTTTTATGACTGTCGTAAAGTCACGTTACGACCTCTTTGTTGCGAACAACTGATCATGGTGCCTATGAGCCGCTTCTTTCTGTGTCCTGGCTTCTTCACCTGTCTGCCACTGAATATCGTTCTTCTTGTTCTTTATTTTTCATGTCCCGGATTTCCCATCTTGGAACCCCCATTTCGGCGAATAACTTTCAATTCTACACGCTGGACATGCTTCTCCTGCCTGCCGACTCTTCTTCCTTTCGCTGGTAAACAACGTCGACGCATCTGTGAACTCAAAAACACGTGGTTTGTGCTCATCTACGACCGTTCTACTACATTGCTGGTGACCTCGTCGCGTGCCGCTGGAACTAAATTGTGCTGGTGACACGTTAAATATGGAAATTACCGTCTTGTTGACCACGGTGTACACTGTTCTAAAAACACTGCGTCATAACTATGAAACTCTCGATGCGTCACTGCTACCACCAACCATGCGCTCACTTCACTGGCTTACGTGTGTGTTTCACTGCTGTGGTGAACGTAATTTGCCCTCATCTTCATTCGACGGTCTGTGATGGTTTGCACCTGACGGCATCTTCCCGACGACGCTGACATGACACTCTGCACTGCAGGCCATCTGTGATGTGTCGCGTGTACCCATTCCACAGCTGTCCGAACTGCGCGACCGCTACACGTACAACATCCGGCCCCTGCCGTCCACGTCGGCGCCTAGCCGTCACGGGCTCTGGCTTTTCCTGGGTGATGACGAAGACAACGACGCGGACTCCGATCACCAGATGGTGGTGGCGGCTGCCTTCTGCGGCATCTCCAACGCATTTCTCGTCGCCAAAAACAGAGGTGGGCAAAAGCGGGTGTTTCGCAACGACCCTTTTTGATGTTCATTCTTTCATGCCTACGGAATTAGTCGGGCTTCCTTTTTATACTTGCGAAAGCTGTGAAGGTCGAGCCCATTCCCTCCCCCCCCCCCCCCCTGCCCTCCCTTACCTCCTCCGCCCTTCATTTTTGCAGCGTAAGCCGCATCTCTTAAGGTTTAAGGGCGTCTCCTGGGACAAAGGGTGAGGCGGTGAGTTACGAGGCAGTAAGGCGTCGAAGTCATTCCATAGGGACAGATGGAGAGAGCCAGCATGGAAGGCCAGGAGAGCACCAATCCGCGAGGAGGGAAGTCCACATTGTGTACCGGGGCACTCCCACTGCGCTTGTTCCCCTTCCCGATACGGGAAGGGATAGATGACATCTCTCTCTGCTCTGCCACTTGCCAGCCGTGGCAGCTCGCAGCCGGTTCTTCCGTTTGCCAATCTTGGTCGGTGACAGGTGGCAGCAGTGGTAATGCCAGCTTTTATTCTAGTGGACCTCGTATGTTATCGCGTTAACATCAAGGCGAAAGCCTTTCTAGCTCGATCATGTTGACGTTCGGGTCCGTTCGCTAGACGCATTCGCTGCATGAAATTATAAGGGAAAAAGTCTGTCCCCACCGGGAATCGAGCCACTATCCCTCCGATTCCCAGGCGAGCGCGCAAACCACTAAGCTAGACGGGCTCGTGAGAAACCGATGGTATTTCTCCTTGTGTAGCGTAAGGACGATAGTGGCGATGATAATGACGATGCAGTTAGTGTCCTGTAATTCAATCCTGTAATTGTTTTAGAGTTTTGTCTTTGTAACAAGAAAAGGCGGTCACTGCAGACAAGACATTACAGTAGCAGAGAAAAGGGATGAGTGTGCAGTGTGCAGTGTGTCTAGAACTTGTATTCTCAAGATTGTAGAGCTACAGCTGTTAAGGCCCATTACCTGGATTTCGTTGTAGTGGTGCGTAATCGGACGTTGATTTGTCACCAGCACCACGCGGAGGTAGAGCGTGCCAAGAGCGGAGGAATGTGGCGAGCTCCTCCTGCGCCACTCACTGCATGTTGAACGCGCCGTCTGTGGATAGGCTCAGTGAATAGGCGCGCCTGAACAGCAGACCTTTTTGGAGTGCTGTTTGAAGAACGAGATTGCGTGAGAAATGAGAAAAAAAAAATTGCTCTGCAAATAAACATATCATATCGCGCTCATATACTTCACTTATATATGTTGCGGAATAAAAATGACCTTACAGATGTCTCTGAATCTTGCGTCACAGAGGAGTAGCTGTCCTATAGGTGTTTGTTATTTTTTCTGGTGTGCTTTGAACTTTAACGGCCCATATGACTAAGCAAAAATGCCAGGAAGGGTAGGTTTCACGGAGCATGGTACATACATTGTTAGAAGTTCGGCGTTGGGCTATACCTAACAAGTAGATGGTAATCGGTAGGTTCGAATGTGACTTGATTTCGCAGGGAGTACTTTACCTCTTCTCTGTAACTACGTGCCACTAAAACAACCTTAGATAAACATGTATATCTTCTTGCTGAGCTGTCAGGTGAGTCATGACATTTTCAGTCAGAGTGCCGTGCGTAAACTCTCAAGTAAATGCTCGCTTGGTTCTTTCGGAAACTACAGGTCAAGGCGCCGTCCAAGCCTCCCTGCCAAATTCATTGGACCCAAGTCGAATGACCCTGGACATCTCAACCCTCAAGAGGCAGTACTCGAGACTGAGACAGCGACAACGCCAAGCTCACATCATCCTGACGGGTGAGCAAGCTAAAACTGTTATTAGCGCTTTCTAGCGGCAGTCTCTTCAATTTTCTCTCGTTTCATTATTATGGGTGTTTTCTTGAGGTTAATGTCTTCAACGCACAAAACCTGTTTGTTTTTAATATTGCGTCATAGATAAAGCCAGTTATAACTTGAACCATTGCGTAGAAGTTACAGCAGCGTTCACGGATTTTATTTTCTATTCGATACGTTTCAGCCTAATCCACTAGCCAAATTCTTGCGCACGCTACTGGCTACTGTGCGCACATGCTCTCTAAGATGGACAAAATGTTTCATTTTTGAGTGTGGATTACTGAGAAAATCATTGTCAAGCAATCAACGAAATTCTGTTCCCGATCAAACATGGGTCTTCCGCTAAGCCCTTTCTCAATGCCTGTGCATTGCTTTTGACTACGAGGTCTTTCGCATCATCATTCTACTCGCAGGTAACCTCCAGGCTCCAGCGTTATCGCGCCCTCAAAGGGTCTCATCGGGGGTTCCTGTGAACAGTCTCCTAGCCGGTCAGAGACCCATTGTGCGCAGGACTCGACCACCTCCCCCAACGCACGCCGTACCAAGTGGCCTTCCAGTCAGCAATCCAACGACATGCGGAAGCGGGTCGGCATCCACAAAGCGAGTATCTCCACTCCTCGCAGTTGCAGTAACGACTACGACAGCCTCGAGCACTTCGCCGTCAACTTCCCCGGTCGCTAGCGCCATCTCCATTTCACCGGCTTTGCCCAGGGTCGCGAGAAAGGCATCACCACGTGTAACAACGAGGGACCCCATCCCCGTCGAGACACTTACTTGGGAGCAAGCCAAGAAGCTGAAGGCTGGACGACGCGATAGTAGCAGCAGTTCGAGCTCTTCGTCGACGGAACTCTGCGACGATAATAACAACAGGTCTTCGTCGCCGGATGAAGTTCCGCTCAGCCGGAAGGAGAGTGGTGAGAAGTACGGTAGCGACGCAGAGTCGCCGGCAGTCCCGCCTTTCTTGCCGGACAAAAAGCCTCACCGAAGGGTAAAAAACGGAACGCACGATTACTCATCCGATAGCTCGCAGTCGTCATCGTCGTCGTCCGACGAGAACGTCAGTCGAGACAGGCGGTCCAAACGTCGCCACGAAGACCACGATCCTGAGAAGACTCATACGAAGCCTCCGCGGCGGCTGTCGGACGGATCTAAACCTGTCGCTGGCGTTCCAACCCGAAAGTCCGGTACCCGCGCCACTTTGGTGAGGCACAGAGAGCCAATAAGTCTAGACGATGACGAGGACGGTTCCTACAAGCCCGACGACGAGAGCGACGGCTCCAGGAACCCATCAGCCGAAAGCCTGTCCTCGGAAGAAGAGGAGGAGGTGGATAAGTCATCTTCAAAGCTCGAAACTGTCAGTTCCCTTGCCGAAGTATCTTCAGTGGCGGATGTTACATCGCACTCTTTAGAGGCGGATAAACCACAGAAGCAAGTTCTTGACTCTCTGAGTTCAGAGACAGAGAGTTCGCGAAATACATTCTCCAACATGGTACTCTCCGGTTCGGACAAATATAATATTCGGACATCCTCCGAGGCGTCCAGTTGGAAATCTTCGAGCGACGCCGCACTGACGACGTCCTCTTCGAGCGGACCACCACCTCCAACGGAGGTCAGTAGCAGGAAGCCTTCGGAGGAGCGGCCGTCACCTCACGGTAAACTGTCAGACGAAGAATTCCAGAGGCTGTCTAGAAAGTTCAGCCAGTCGGCGCTGTCCGACAGGCAAGCTCAGCGAATGGCCTTGATAAATGCCAACCGAAGAGGAACTGACGAGCTGGGTACTCAGAAGCTCCCACCTAACATTGATAGGTCGTCGTCGGAAGACACAGACCGAAAACTGTCACTGGGCTCTCCGCCTCGGTGGACGCCCAAGCGCACAAACACATCGGACGACACCAGCGGCGACTCGCCTTCGACCGAACTGGACAGATTTCGCAGGGATTCGAGCAAACGAGGTTCGGCAAGTAGCGAATTCAGCGTATCTTCGCGTGAGTTCAGAAAATGGTCCTACAAGTACGACAGTCGGAACACCTCTAACGACGTCAGCTGGAGGTCTTCGGACACTGACTACCAAGCATCCTTACGTTATGAGAGATCGATATCTGAAGAGGCTGACGACGGAGACGTAGTAGCAACTGAAGACGCCGGGGTTCATAGGCCTCGCTTATTGAGGGACGACAGGACGGGTTCCTTCAGGATCAGCCAAGAGTCCTTCGACGGAAGGTTGCTGCCCTTCGACTCGGCTTCTGGTCGGGAGCCCATGTTGCCAGGAGAGAAAAGACGTGGCTCTTCATTGACGTGCAACACGCTCACGACGCTCAACGAAATGATATTCGAAAAAGCGGAAGAAGAGCTTAGTCAGGAGGCTGGTCAGGACATTGTCAAGCACAGCGAGTCAAGCACTTCGAGCTCTCACCTAATGTCACCCAACAAGGAACTCCGCAGATCTGCGTTCTTGCTAGGCCAGAAGGTGTCGGCAGACTCAGGCATACATACTGTGGGTGAAGGTGAGGACAGAACTGGAGCGGAAATTTCTGGTAACCACGACTCGGTGCAACGGGTCGCCGGCCAGGCGCCGTCGCCTGAAGGCATGCCACGCCGCAAATCCTCGCTCAAATTCGACGCCTCCAAGTTCTTCGAGAGTCTGGCTCAGGCGGCGGCACTGACTCGAGGTGCTCGTTGCGCTTCCGAAGGCTCAGCTACGGCGCTGGCGGCCCAGCAGTACTCTAGCGGCGCAGCAGCTAGGCCTAAGACCGCTCGGTCACAGAGCACTGACGCGACCATGACTTCGGGGGAGGCGTATGGCTCGGGCGTAGCTGGCGGTGACGGCACGGGCCCGCTGCCGCTCATTCGACGACAAAGATGTCTTTCAGGAGACGTCGGCGATGGGCGGTCTACTTCGCCGGCGACTCCAAGGCGTTCGATGGGCGAGAACTACAACCCGTTCCCAACGCGAAGACCGTCTTTCACGGGCTGCATCAACGATTTCAAGGTCAAGTTAGGGCTGTACTCCTCACAGGACAAGCCGGCTGTCACTACGGCCTCTAATGGTTGTAAGGCAACCTCTGTGAAGAGGTAACCAACAGCCCAAGATGTGTTCTTCAGGTGCGTGAAGTTTCTTGGTCAAAAAACAGAATCATATCTTTTTTGAGCGCTATAGCTGCATGTTCTATAAAATTCTCCAGGGATATTTTCACTCGATCCAACCCCAGCAACCAAGTTTTTATATAAAACAATATCGCATCTCAGGAAAACCAACTGAAGGCTGTTGAGTCACTCGGTCTTGCGTGCATTAGTTTTCGGTCTCCGAGGTTAAGTTATCAGCAAGCTCAAACTAGCTAGATTTTTCAATGTCGTCTTCAGCAACAAAGTGTCAGTCTAGAAGTTGTTTCTAAAAACAGCTAGTTCCAATGTTTGACGCTAATTGGAATTTTTGTTTACAGAAAAGTATCTGCGTGGCCAGCATATTTCTCGCCCGAAGCAAGTGCTCCTGCGAAAAGCGGATTTTGTTTCTTGAAGCACGTTTTGAAACACTGAAGTAACACGGCTGTCAGATAGATTTTTGTTTTTTAGCGTACAATGTTTTTTTTTTTTAATCGAAACTTTAAGTCTGCTAAAAAGAAAATTACTTTACGTAAACTATATACGTGCAATTATTTCAGTCAGTTTTTTTCAAGGCGGCCTACAACTTCCAAATCAGTTCTTTGTTTCCGAAGCCCACAATTAAAAGGTCATCATTAGTGTTTGCTGTAATAAAGTTTAGAGAACTAGAAAGTACTAGAGACTAGGTCACCTGACTCGCCATAGGCTTCAGTTATTTTCATTGAACTAGGACAATCTGCCTTCTTGAAAACCTTGGTGACCTTTAGCTGATACGCCCGGGGTATTAACGAGTTAGCGTTAAGGCCCCGCCGTGGATAAAATCCTGTTTCGGCGTTGTGTTTACGGTAGTAGGCAGGTGCCATGACCGGGCACTGATTTTTTGGTAGGTTATGTGACGCCACGAGACCACGTGACATGGCTCAGTCATCAACAGCTGCCAACTCGGGCAGTTCCTTTCGAACAAGAGGGTAAGATGGGAATCCCGCTCGGACCTTTAGACGCCGAGTCAGACACTCAGACTTCGCAATGTATTCTCTACAGTAGGCAATTTTATGCATTAGCGATTGAGGCGGCAAATTTTTATACCCCTGTTATTTTTCTTACGGCAGGTCTTCACTACGGCCACACACGAGGATGTCGACGTCGGTACTCTGCGTTGTCACCTCGACGTATGGCTTCACTCTTTCAATATACTGCCGTGTGGGAATCCTTCAAACCACGACGCTGAGGGCGACCCGAGGAAAAAAAAAATGACGAAGAAGGAGAAAAAAAAGAACTTGTGCCGAGAACTTCGCGACGCAGTTTGCTGCGAGTGCCTGGACTTGTTATCAGGGAACGCCTGAATGTTTGTGTCCGCCTTTTTGTCTGCGTTCCGGCTCTCTCCTTGTGGTCCTTTATGTTTACAATTGTGTTCGCGATGACGCTGGTGCGATGTCTTCCGCAGACAGTGCTTATCGCGTTCTACGATTCCTACGATGCTAATTTCTAAAGCATTTCATAAAGGAAGCATCGAAACCTGTTCGGCATAGCGAATTGCTTAAAGCGAAATTAAGCGTGTATAAAAGCCATTTTTCGAAGACATTTAGTGTCGTTTGTTTATATTAGTTACCTTAACCTGAGAACTGAACAAGGAGGCGTGGCCTGCTTAGCGCTCAACAGCGCAAATTGTATCGCTGTAACAGCCTTTAATAGCTGTGCGTCTAAGAATGCGGACGTCGCTATGTTTGCTGATCGATCACTTTTTATTTTGTTATATATATCTTCTCATGCGCATTTGTATTGTTCGGTTGGCTGCAACATTCTCAAAATCAACATGTCAGTTTACACATTTGTTGATGGTCTATTAGTTTGCATTCTGCAAAACAGTTGAAGCTATGCCGAAGTGGTTGCTCCAAAAATATTGTATATTTGCTTAAGATTGTTACGTATCAACAGCTTGCATGTGGTGTAACTTGTGCGCGGTGTAGTACTTTTTTCGGCAGAGCAGCGAAAGTGTAGTTTGAAACCAGGTGCTTAACATTTTGGTCACTGCTTCTGACCTTCAAGAACTGTCTGCAATTGAGCAAGTACACTAATATTTATTTTTCTTTTTTTAGCCCACAGAAAGCAGCTTCGGAGATATAAGAAAGGATGCTCACATATGTGTGCGCATTTTGCATTAGGCATTCACATCATTGGTTCATAATGCTTCTTAACCTTCCACAAACATTCGTTCATTGTTGCTGCAACGTAACTCATGTTATGCACAAAATAACAAGGCTTGTGTTTAGCCTCAGTGCACAGTCGTAATGCCAGTGTGATATATTTAAGCAGACCAACCTGCTATGAAAGGGTCAGCTTATAAACACTACTGAAGACCACAGAGAAAACATCACTTGCTCTTTGCTGATCCATATTAGTAAGTGTTTATAATTAGCCATTAATAGTATCTGAGTCTGCATTGGTGTACAGAACACAGTACTTGAGACGATCATTTGTCAGCACTTGCAGACATCTCGCACGGCCATGCCCTTGGATCGTCGGCAGTAAAGCGACATCACAGCCACCCGGCTGCGTGGAACGCGATTACGGCAACAAGCGAATAGACCAGGGGGGCTTTCATTTCTTCTCGTAACAGCCTGCAGGGAGTACGCACTGGTTTTTTATTTGTTAATTTTAAGGACCACTGAGGTCAGCACGCTGCAGACGCTTCGTGTGGCCTACGTCAATGATAATTTTTCATTAACTCCATTTTCTTATCAGCTTCCTAGTGTGGTGCGCACGCTTACATCCTATATACGGGACTACCCATCGTGTGCGTTCTGTAAATAAAATTCATATTACGATACTGATGACTGTGTGGGCAGAAAGACGATACACAGGTGGGAACGAAAGCGTGCTCCGTATTCACTTGATAACATGTTCTGTCGGACAAATATCACCAGGCCGAACGTTCGATACTAGAAGTTCGCGACGGAGCGTTCCCGGAAGCATCTCGGTTTTCAGGGTTGTCAGATGTTGCGAAGCGACACCTCTGTCAAGGCCTCCGTGCGCGTTCCGAGTCTCAAAGGTACAAAATAACCACGCCTAATTTGAGTCGAAGTTTAGCCCACTGAGCACTTCTGTGGTGTTCAGAAATCAGTCGCATCTGGTTACTTGATCTGGTGCATCACCACGACTCTACACAAAGAAAAAAAAATGAGCTGACGTCAGAGCACTTAGGTTTTGTAAATATACCTGCAGGCGCTTGTAGTATTTCAAGCTTTGATTCTGTTCATTTAGTTCACGTCGCAGGATTCCTTGAATGGGCGACACGTTATCGCCGACAAGTCATGACTGCGAGCAAGGAACTTGCCACTCATTGAAGGCATGTGCGTACATAAGAAAGTTTTTCGCCCTAACTGTTCATTTAACATGGTATACATTTAAAGACAAAAGAACAGGATGCTGTTCAATCCCTAAGGGTTGTGTGCGTGCTGTAAATGCTGGGCTTAAAAAACAACTTAAGCTCATTAGTATCACCCGTTGCTAACCTTTTTCAACAGTGCTTGGAATATGGCGATGTTGGTAAGGATGTCGTCTGTGTCATTACAGCATGCCGTGTGGTAGAATTGGTTTATTCATGAGCTTGCATGCAAAAAACATACACCGTATCCTAAATTAAGCTGCGCGCCTCACTATTTCAATCCTTCATTCCTGACGTGTGTCTTGTGTCCCTGCTTGTTGCCACTATACAAGAGCCTTCGCCCATACGCAGCGTCATTTACCGCAAATTCTTCCGGTCTATAAAAATGGTACATACTGATGCTTATTTTACCCGCACGTGCTTCCTGAGGACATCGTCTAAATTTTTTTTTTTTCTTTTTATTCAGGTAATTTGTGGGGATTTTTATACAGCCACCTTAATGAAGGGAACATTTTTACGAAACCTAAACGAGCGGAATTTTGCTTCGAGTATGAAAGACTAAGGTGTTTGCGCATGCGCAGCAAATCTGCCACCGAATGCGGTTATTTCTTTCTTGCCTTGGAATGGTCTCTATTGTACAAATCGGAATAAAACGACTAAAACACTCGACTTAGAGTCAAAAGAGGTCAAAATGGGAGTAAGTGCATCCCTTAGCCCTGAAAGCAGTTATATCTATTGGGAGAGTTACCGTGGTGAAAAAATCTTTTTGCAGCTAATGTCTGGCGCAGTAATGAATGCGTTTTTGGGGTGTAGGGATTTAAACCGCGAACTAACACCCGAACATTCATTTTTGTGCGTTGTGGTTTAGGGTATCAGTCCGTTCGATTTCCAACACAATTTCTGCAAATATATTGTTATTGCATAGAACCAGCGCGGCTACCAGTGTATACATGCGTGTATGAGTGAACGCGTTTCATGAAGATGGTGTGGGAGTAACGCAGATTTACCAAAAGGCTCTTAATTTCACTTGTCTCTGTATACGTCATCTTAGCGCTATGCAATTCGCCAAAGAATGCGAGGCCTGTCTAGGCGTGACATGAGTAGGCGCCAAGCTCGATAAGTACGATCGCTCTTAAAGCGGTTACGAGAGTAACTCAGCAGAGGGCTTTACAACGGGCATTTTTTTTTTTTTTGTCACGTCTAATAATCGTGCGAAAATGGCCACTTTGTAAGAAAACACGTACTGTAAAGTATATTAATTCTGTTAACAGTGTCCAGCGCCTACATTTATTGTACATTCATCATATCTCGTGCTCGGTGTCTTGACGTCATTCTCTGAACGTTTAGCGTAACGAGATAAAAGTGTTGATGAGGCCTAGAACACTGGCCACGTTTTTGTCGAAGGTTTGTCAGCCTGTGGATCCTCATCGGTTGTGAAGGAAGAAGTCAAACTAGGCAGACAAATAGGTAGGAACGCACAGACGCACCCATATGCACAACTTTTAATTGTCTCTTTTCTTATATAATGCACAGCAAGCTAACGCATGTCTGCAAGCACAGGGAATAAAGACCATTATAAAAGAATCGCGAACATATAGCTAACCTTTCAGGCTGTTCTATCTAAACTTATTACTATGAAACTAGTTTGGATATTGCAGGAAGCCGCTTTCAGCGAGGCTGCATTATGTTTTTCTCGCTATCCCAGCAATTTTTGTTTTCGTTTCAACCGCTGCTTTCTGATTTACCGCACTCTTTAATATGCCGAGTCACGCCTTAGAGCGTAAACACAGCTCCGCGTTGTTACATAGAATAGTTTCTATCATTCTACTCTTGAGACACTTCTCCCTTCTCACCCCTGTTTTGTGACGTGCGTGCCAATGTTTTTCAGTGGAGCTTTATTTAAGCAGCGTTTTGTGTTTCCAAAGAGTCAGCTATTGGACCAGCAGGCTCGTCTTCCCTTCTGCTGTCTTGTTTGTTTGTTTTTGTTTTGTTTTTTACACTAAATAAGAAGAACGTGTTTTGCATCAGTTTTCTACATGTGAAATATCTTACGATTTCTGCGCAAACAGGGGAAAACAGCGCAAGATAACGGGGGACGGCTAGCATACCGGCAGCCTCCACTTTCGCGGCATTCACACCAGCGTCAGTGTACAGACTCACCTATGTTCCAATCACTGAAAGCGCTATGTGCACCTGCTCTGAGTCTTCTGCCTATTCCTCGGGCATCGATTTCTTTTGGGACAGGTACTTTTTCGCATACAGATGCGAATCGCGTAACAGCAATTTTCTATTTTGCTTCTTTTTTACTATTTGAAGTGGGTATACCTGCCTTTAATATCACAGTCGAAACAAATACGCTGTTTGTCAGTTATGAGCGCTGACGTCACTAGACGAGAAGCGAAACACTGCGTGGGAAAGATATATTGTTACGGAAGGCGATCCCAGAATAGCATATAAGACCTTTCTAAATGTGATATTTACGCAACCTATTCGGTCTTCTCTTTCTCTCTCTCTGTCTCTCTCTCTCCCTCTCTGTCTGTTGCAGCAGCCCAGGCACTCTTATTCGAATCCCTTCTTTCTTGCAGTTGCTCTGTGGAGCTTATGTGTCACGCGAGTCGCCTTGAAAGTGTAGTTTGTAGCGGATGAGACTTTCTTTTTTTTTCTTCTTCTTAAAGAACACGCCGATAAAGGAACCGCCTTGTGTAGATCGATCACGTAAACGTAAGATCCTCACGCCGCCTCACTGGCATCTTTATATTTAGAACGCAGTAAACGATTAGATCTCTTAGGCAAAGTACAAGAGAAGAACTCCTACTGTTTTATTACTGGAAGACTGGAGACACGATCACTGCATAAGAATTATTACGGAGATAGAGAAAAACACTCCTACCCAGCCGAAGGCGCCCGTGTGCTGTACGATGTCAGTGCATGCTAAAGATCCCTAAATGGTCGAAATTAATCGACAGCCCTCCACTAGGCGTTCCTCATTGCCCCATTTGCTTTAGGAAGTTAAACCCTACATACCGCTATCCACGATCTTGCTAGACGCTTGGGAGCCTCGGGTTTTGGGCGTTAGAGAAACTACTTGCTTTCATAAATTCATATTACTGTCATGAAACACCTCAGTGCTTATAAACAAAAACCTATAGCCTCACATTAATTTTGTATAGATCAAAGCTCCTGCTTTTTTGCACGATGGCGGTCGGCGAGAGTGTTTTTCAACACTAAAATTTCACCTCAGTGTCAATTCACAGTTGAAGTGTGCAATATGGAAGCAGCGTGTTAAGGGCAAAAAACTTTTATCTGTTTGGAAGGCGCTGTTTTTTCATGCTAATTGGCGACACAGAAGAAAAACATTACTCACTAATCACTGTATTACGCTCGTGTTTTGCGCATTGTTTCATGCCCATTCCGCGTCAAATTAGCCTACCACATTACGAGAACGATGTATACATTGCATTTTGTCTTGCACGCTTACAGAGGTGTGTACAGCATATTTGTTGTGTACGCTAGCGTAAGTTTGCGCAGTGCCGACTATGAGTAACTGCACTCTGCGCTCCATGAATTTATCGCGGTCAGTGCTCTCTGAGTGTACCACTACTACGCTTCGTGCGGGAAACGCGTGGCGACTGCGCGCCTAGCGGTGACCGCGTGTGTTGAAAGAACGGAAAAGAAGTGCACGTGGTGTGGTGTACATACAGCGTCTATATATTTGTACATAAGCATCTGCCTATATATTCTATTTTTCTTGTTCTTTGTTCGCTACTGTACATATACACTTCCCGACAGCGCTCATGTGAACGAAGCTGGTTGCGTCAAAAAAGGCGAATAAACCTGCCACATTTTCTTGTGATGTGTCCTATACATATATGTGTTGTATATCACTTCATATGCGCAACTGTCTAGTGCGCGCGGCAATAGAGAGATTTAGCATACCGTGATCCGCGATCCGCCACCGCGGCGGGGCGTACAAGCTGATTGGTTCCGATGCGCCAGGTCAATGTGCCGACATCAAGTATGTGGCGACATCTATCGACATGAAAGTGATCTGGGCATGCGCAATGGAATGCGCGGTTGCGGATCACGGTGTGCTGTTTCTATATACGTTTTACGTCATATGAAGAGAGAAAAAGACTACTATCATGCAGCGCCGTGCAGCGCTGGTTCAACTATAGTGCAAGGGGAGCCTCAACACCAGAGCGCGACGGAAGCTGAGAAAACTAGTACATAACTGCAGACCTAAAGAGCTGCCAACGTGCGCGCACTGTGTCGCAATATATCATTTGCCATAACACGACCACTGTGGCCATTTTCGAAGCCGCCGTAGACCTGGTGCACTCCGAGAGCGACGTTACTACGGCGACAATGACGTCAATTGCGGCGGTGAGTTCAATGACCTATGCATCGATGCCACCCGTGTGTAGCTGTCTACGGGCTTGTAAGCTGGTACCACAAGTATGAGTTTAATACTTCTAGAGAGGCGTATGACTGATTCTGTGTCATATTCAGGCTTTAGGTTTCAGCCTTCTATCCATGTGCATGGCAAGGACGCCGGTCCTCATTGCGCTGGTGTACATCGGCACACAAACGTCGGTGTACTACAAAGCTGAAGGTCTGATTTTGTAGAATTGTTTAGCTGTGCTTGGTTGACTCGGGCCCATCATTTCCTTCGCGCACTTAGCGGCTAAGTCATATGCTGGCCCAGCAGAGGGAAATCTCTGGCATCAACTTTTAGTTCGCAGTCCGCCGCTAACCACAGCAGTCCGTCTGCATAGGTGAAGGACCACCACCGTGCATCATTCCTTAATGAAGAAAAAAGCTACCACTCTGATCCATAGCAATGCGACGAAGCAGTATTCGTCGACTGTGACCACAGCCACACGCGGCCGCAAGTACAACTACCCTCCTGACCGCCAACTAAGCATTAATTGCCTACATGCAACAATAGTGACTATTCGCGTCTGTCAAATATAAACTATCCGGGTTCTCAAGAAGACAGATGTCGTCTTCTATAGCCTGTAAAAAGATACGTACCGTCGTCTCCTCTGCGCAGGGCGGCACGAACGCCATGCTGCACTTCCCACACAGCGTCTAGACTGAGTGCACGAGAGGCGAGAACCCGTCCTGGACTAGTCCTGCGCACTGACATAACGAGGAACAAATTGCGCAGGGCGCACGTGGCACTAGATAAATGAGGGCGACGGTGCGGCACCCCTTGAAGTGGTGTGGTGGGTGCAGTGAAATCAGAGAGACCTTAGATTGCCGCGAAACTGTGGTGTTTGGTAATGCTCATTGCCGTTAGGTTTAATAACTTTGGAACGCAAGGTGTGCCGAGATTTATCTCGAACGAACGCAGCCATGCGCGGTTGCTTCCACATTGTTCCAGATTGTTCTAGTTGCTTTTGATGTCTATCTCGACGCTTTCTTGCCGGTTCTAAATTGAGAGCGACCGAGAGCCACAGGCATTCTGCTGTGCGACTAGTGACGAGCGCAATTGCTGCTACATCCGCCGCCGACGTTTACAGCTCCTTGTGGGCCCAAATAAACGCAATCGTGAATTTCTTTTAAAAGCACCTTTGGGCCCCTTCATGGCTAGCGTACTACCGTCACTGCTAGGTTAAAATATATAAGGAAACTGTTAAATGCATTGTGTGAAAGGTGCAATGGCTTCGGTCCTGGTTGCGGTCGTCTCAACACCTTCTATTTCAGTCTTAATCTCTCATTATTACATCAGTTCACCTCGGGTCGTGCCTTTCGCGCACCTAATGACTTCGTGTGACGTGACACAACTCCACGAAAATTATACAGGGAGCTTCTATCGCGCTAAAATTGGGCAGTCTACCTCGTTATATCGCGAAAGAGCCCGCAGCACGCGGCGCCTACGCAGGACGCAGCCGACCAATCCAAGAGGCAGGCAAGCGGCAGCCTCGACCAATCTGAGGACGAAGAGTTCACTCCCGTCACCCGGAGGAAACGACGCAGACCGCTGCCACGAGTTCGTCTTCGCACCGCTTCCGCGAGCAGCTCAGCAACATCAGGAGCCACCACGCAGGCGAAGCGGCGGAATGAGCAAGTATTCTAGGTGGCTTTGAATGAGCGGACACCATCACCGCTGTGCGAGACCAAGGATGTCAGTGTCGCGCCATGTGTGCTATGCGTCCTTCCCTGGCCAGTGCGACTGCGCGGAACTGAGCTCCTCGTCAGGGGAGGGGGCAGAGTCCCGTGACCGTGACCGCCTTCGTGGCGCGTTGCTGCCCTTGTCCGGGTAGGACCTTCGCCCCAAAACAAAACACTCCCCCCCCCCCCCCCCCCCCCATTTTTGGAGAGGGAGGGGGCCTTGCCGGGGGCGTCGGATGAATGATGATAGGCTGATGGATTATGTACGATCCTGGGACGCGGCACTTACGGTTGCCAAGTCCCCTTCCTATCTGACAACGGCAAGCATGAAATGCATTTTAAGGCGTACAACGCCTGCTAGGATGGCTCATAAAAATTGCGAAAGCAGCATTCGAGATTCGGCAACCTTCGCCTTCCGCTCCAATCACGTTAGGAAGGCCTAGAAAATAAATTTTATAAGTTATAAGCAATTTGCATAGTTGATCAAATGCGTTATACTTTCTTGACATCACTACACCTAGAACAGTGAAAGAATTTCCCCGTTAAGGCACGAAAACGAACACAGGTTTCCTCATGACACGGCGAGGAACCGCGTATACATCTGCTGCCCATGAAGGGTGAGGGGTAAGGGATGAGAACAGAGAGAGGCCGAAGCCGAGGGCGCGCGAGCGACACGCGACTGCTCAGTCCGCAATCATCATTACCAGCCTGACTATACTCATTGCAGGGGAAATGCTTCTCCCATACCCCTCAAACTGACCCGGTCCTGTATTAGCTGCATTCATTTGATCCCTGCAAACAACCTTATCTACCTAACTTTCTGCCACCCCCTGCAACACGCTTGCTTCCCTTTGGAATCCACTCTGTCCCCCTAAGAACCATTGGTTATCTTGCCTTCGCATCACGTGATCTGCTCATGACCATATCTTCCTCTTGATTTCTAATGGAAAGGCATTAACTCGCGTTTGTTTTCTTACCCATTCGCCACCTTTCCTATCTCTCAACGTTAAACATAACATTCTTATTTCCATATCTATGCATAGTCCTCAAATCAGGTCGAGCTCCTTTCGCCAGCCTTCACATTATGGCTTCATGGATGAGTACAGATAAAATGAAACTTTTACAGTTTCCTCTTGAGGGATACTGGACTGGTAACTTGCCATTCATGACCAATAGTACTTGACGAATGCACTCCAAATCAATCTTATTCTTCTAGTTATTTCCCTTTTATGATCTGGGGAGCTGCGGTCACTACCTTTTCTAAATAGACTCATTCCATTGGCTTTGAAGAATTATGACGTCACACATGGTGAACCAAGTGGCGCACTCTATTGTGCGGGTGGTCACTTGGTAGCTAAGAAATTATCTGCAATGTTGTAGCTATGATCAAGTGACTTGGCCGCCATTTTTAATCTGAGAGCGACGAAGAAACGGACGAGAAACCGGAAAATGTAAGAGCTCACGCTCTTAAAAATAAACTTCGTCTACTCTGAAGTTGTCTGCCCTTTGTCACGGCGTCGGGCATGCAACACACCCATTTTTTATGGATTAAGATAAAGTTAAAATTTTGCCGGATTAGCACGCGCTTGTGCAGCACTTCTCGATGATGGCGCGACAGCTACAACTGTTATAATAAGCATCACTCCCTTGTTGGGTGCAGCTATGTGGCCGTTCGCCTCCACTTGGCTAAGCGGCGTGACGCGTGCATCGTCACCTTCTTTTTAGCGCTTTAAGAGAGAGAGCGAGAAAGAGCTGCTTTACACTGACATAGATGTAATCCGTGATTGCGGCTATTAGTGCTGCACATTAAAAAAAAAGTCACGGATGATCTAACGTTGTTAGGCGAACTGCGTTCTTGTTTCCGCTTTGGTTTAATTTGATTCTCGGCTGTCAAGGTCAAGCAAACTACAAAGAGTGACGAAATCGGTCAGTGTTAGTGTTAGTAGTAGCGGACTATAAAATTTGGGAAACGTTACCGCCCCTTAAGAAAACAGTGAGATAGCCGTGCGTTCTGGAACCATTGCTCACTCAAGGTGACGAACTACCCGCCACGGTGGTGCAGTGGTAAGGTACTCGGCGTCTGTGCCAAAGGATGAGGGATCGAACTCCGCCCGCGGCGGCCGCTTTTCGATGGAGGCGAAAAGCAAGGCGCCTGTGTGCTGTGCGATGTCAGTGCACGTTAAAGAACCCCAGGTGGTCGAAATCTCCGGAGGCCTCCACTACGGCGTCTCTCATAGCCATAGTCGATATGGCTATGACTAAACCAAGTCGGCGACCTGAAAAGCACAGCACAAAGACGTGGGATGTTCTGCTGCGGAAGTCACTGCTCAGAGGTCTAATGCAATGCCCAGCGAAGCTTGCCTATTTGCTCCGTCACAGGTTTGAAACCCACTAGCTGTCTGGAACGTTTAATTTAGTTTATAAATGTGTAAGCATTGTATGGCTCTGTAGGCGGGTCTCACGTGGGCTTGATCTTGTCGGAATTGTAAAAGAGAACTATAGTTGGTATATCACTAAAGGAATGGTACCATCGGATTGAGCGTCAAGGAAACGTATGCAAGTGACAAAATGGTTTATTTGGGTTAATTGGGCAATTATTTAGAGCCCATCAAGTGTGTAATTCGGAGCCAACATGGCCGCTAGCCAACTTTCAGTTTCGGTTCTCAGGTTCCAGTCACATGTCTCAATGGATTCCACGTGTTTCAGTGAAACGCCCTTTGTCGTTCCTTTGAACGCATCAAAGTTTATGCGTATTCTATAATTGGTTTACAGGAAACGAAAGGCGCAGTATCTGTCACTCGCGGAATCCACATCTCGTTGACAACATAGCAACGCTCACAGATTCTTTAGTGTTCTCGGAATATGTTTTTAGCTTCCACAGCTGCCTACCAGCTTCCAACTGTAAGAAGTTAAGAACCGGATAAACATAGAAAAAATAAGCGAATAGTTTTAACTACCACCTGCAAGGACCAGCCAAACGAGCATCTGCGAAATCGGAGAATTTGTGCTGTATAGCACCAGCATATACTAAAATAAACGTGCCAGTGCCGGAGAGCACGCTCGGCTTCCTTCGCTGCTTTTGGTATGCTGCCACGACAGGCCTCGAGAGAACCGACTCTGACTATGAGGAAAGCCGTACCGTAGAACTACGGATAATTTAGACCATCTGGAGTTATTTAAACTTCACTAGCATTTCACAGTACCCGGGCACACCGCGTTTCGTCTCCGTAGGAAAGCGGCTGCAGCGGCCGGCATCGAACTCTGTTCTGTATACAGCCTCACACGTCTACCGCTTTAAGCTCTAAGAACCGCGGTGGAGCTGTTTATTTATTAAGGCGGAATCTCAGGCAGAACCTTCTTCCTCGCCTTTCCCTTTGCACATCTTCCCAAGAGAATGAAAGAAGGCAGTTTCAGGTGGGCAACAGTACAAATAAAAAGGAACCAAACAGGTCGAATAGGCTGTTTTGGGTTCACTTAGCCATAAGCACCCCGAGAGCTTGGCGTGTAGCAGCGTTCCATACTTAACGGCCTACCGGTATCCTGACTTGCACGCGTCTTTGTTTGCTTGAAGACCACTTTGCACGTACACCAAAATGCTACATTTCTGGAAGATGAAGGATCGGCCCTCTACACTATGTGCGGTACATCTCTTCTTATCGCAGATTGCATGAAACTTTGGGGAACTGCGTCGGCAACAGCGTAGACGAGCGTCGCTTCTGTGACTTATGGTTCAGGCCTGAGCGCAGCCTGGCTATAAAGGCAAAACATTGATTGATGCTTTTCTCTTGGCTTTATTATGGGCGCGCATGAGAGTGCCGTACTGAAATATTAACCTACACCCTCCGTTATTCAGCACCGCCGCTGTAGAAACGGGGAGCCATGCGGCGGGATTACAAAACTTCGCTCCGACGTGAGCGTATTCGGCGATTACTGGGACATCCGGCTGTATTGCGAGGCTCTGGTTTATTAAAGATCGCACAACTACGGCAACAAATCTTGGCGACCTCGTCTGTAGTGGCGCAGACTACTTGCGTTACATAATAATAGATCGCATTTCGTCGTTGCCACGTCAGCGTAACCGGTTACCGCTGTTGTTATAACCAAGTTAACCTAGCAGAGCAGGGCCGAACAGACTGTTTGTTACGTAAGACCTCCGCCTAAAGCTTATTCGTCAGCGTTAACAGCACAGGAAATGCGGTTTATTCAACCGAAGGTGCTTCTTTCCTAGAAGTAAAAATGGGATAGATATCTGTTTAAGCATCCGCGCAGTGCATGACACCTGTGGTCCCAAAAATTGAGGTCAGCTTTATAGAAGTAAACTGCAATTGCCAAACAGTCGTTAGCATCCATATATTTTAAGCGACAGTGCCAAAGCCTCCGCTAACTAGAAAATCTGGCGTCGGTGGCCGCCCGTCGGCGTTGGCAGTGTAAGCGAAAAATTATGAGCATGGCGCTGGCAGCTGACAGCTGACATGGCCGCGCACTGTGTGGACGTAGAGCCGTGTGACGTTATGTTTGGCAAGAGCTGCCAACTCTGGTCTCTCCTTTCATATGGGAGGCTGATATCAAAATAAGCCTGCCAGGACGCTTGTGCTCACTTAACCCCTAGGCTACGCAGGCTCGTTCATACGGCTTGTTTAAAGCACGGGTTTATATGTCGGGTGGTAGCCTATGCTGTCGCGTCATACCCTCGAAGTTGGAGCTTAAGTGCCCCCCATAGTTTTTGTGCATAGCAGTGAACAAAAAGATAGTCCCTCTTGTACGGCACATTAAATGTAGAGAAAGCATGATGGTATTCTTTGTACTAGACAAACTTCTACGCGTCCCTTGCAAAGCCTGGTATAAAATTTGCCAGTCAATCCGTGATATGCCTCGATGACCCTACTACATGAAATACTGAAGTATATTATTTTGTACTCTTCGCCTAAATTAAATTTTCCTGATAAATTCGACTAATTCGGCTTCCCCTTTTTGTTCAAATGAGATGCTACAGCGGCTTCTCGGACAAGCGTTTGCTCACATTCGAGCCCCGAACGAGCACGAATTTCACAGCGACAGACGTTAGATGGCTCAAACTGCGAGACATCGGTCGCGGCCCTTCTGCGAGAGGCGCAGGAAGCCTTTCAGGAGAGCGCAATCAAATACTAAATTTAGATCGACCACTGGCATCCGCGGACTCTCAACTTCGGTCGTCGTTCGATCGACTACCTATCAAGCGCGGCCACAGAATACCACCTGCAGCAAATCCTCGCTCCGCTTAACTAAGGCGACAAATCCCCTTCTGAAGACTGCACAGAGAGACGGCGCGCATACCAACAGTTTCTCGATCGATTCAGAACTCCTCCTTCGAGTCTGGGCAAATCCTTCTTCGGATCAGGCTCGTTTGCGCAGCCATGTCTGGTCTACCCTCTCACCCTCTTTTCCTCTGGGTATGTATGAGAGCGCGCACCTATCTTTGCGGGATGTGAACATCGTTCCTTTCCCCCTGAACTGTCGCTCATTCCGCTTAGTGCAGAAACTACTAGTAGTTTAAAAACTAGTAGCTTAGTCTAAGAAAAAAACTTTTTTCCTGTATTTTTTCCTGTATTTACTGGTGGTTGGACCAGCCTAGTATATTTTCTTTTCATTCCAGCTGCGTTGTACAGCTCCGAGCCTCGTTCTCAATAGCTCCGTATTTCACAAACTATTTCTCGCACAAATTTGCTATGACGGGTCTGTGCGTCTCCGCCTACTGTAGGGCGCAGAGGTAGAAAAAATCAACTTTTAAATATCGCGTTTTGCGAGTCATGCGGTAGCGTAGTTCGTTTGAATCAGGGCTGCATATGGGGGCTCACTGGGCATTTTATTTCTGCCAGGCTGCTTACACAATTTTGCCCTTGTCCTTTTTCGGAATGCTAAGCATACCCATTATCCCAAAAGGAGCGACATCGTTTGGTACACGCAAAAAGAGTGCACCGGCAGGGATTTCTGTACGCGTATGACAAGCAGCCTGCTTTCTGGTTCTACCATACTTTGTGACTATGACAAACGCCATAATTTCTGGTTGTACCTTTTTTCGCATGCAGATCTGTTGCAGCGCGCGAGCTGCGAAACTACTCCCGGTTATTTACATGCGAGCACGAGGCACATGTGTTTCAGTGCCCTGTACCGAAACCCGCTTCCTAAATGTGGAGGCTCGTTTCCTTGCTGGTCGCCATTGCCCTTCAGTCGAGTGCAGTGTGTGACGTGTTTCGACGGCTGAGAAGGGGGCCACTGCCTCGCTGTCAGCTAGAACTGCGTGGCTTGCTGCTAAATTTATGTACACGAATGAATTTGCGCGAAAGACTAAGCTGTCAGCTGGTCTATTGCCTTTCTTTTCACATAAAAACATTGTTATTTGCCCGGGAGCACACGTAGATGCTTCCGGATTTCTAGTTACCCCTGCCTTTTGCATAGTTGAGGAGTACGTCTTCGCCTCGGCAGGCCGCATGGTCACCGTCATTCTACCACCGTAGGCTTCAATCGACATTATACTGTTTTTGTCACGCCTACGTGGCAGGATCGCATAATTTAAAAAGCAAGCATTCTGCTTGCTGGTAAAGAAGAGCTAACATAGCATTTTTTGCAAATTAAGAAACGGTGCTGTGCAGTGTCATGTTGTTCTCGGGTGCGAGCCCTCGATAGCTAGCACGTACCGTTCCGTTGCAGAGCTCGCGGTGAAATTGCAGGCGGCTAAAATGGAGGTTATGTATTGCTCCATTTGGGAGCATATTATGGTTTGAGACTGGGAAACTTTAAATTATTCCAGAGTATGAATGTACCGAGGTAATGCTCGTCTCTGCTTGGCGAACATACATGCTCCAACGAACTCGACTGCACTTTTTAGCGGCGCTTGAATATCAGTATACAGTAGGAAAAAAAAAAAAAAAAAAAACGCTTCAGCCTGCAACATTCATCTTGGAGCGTGGTGTCTGAATTTTTATTTCGACAAGGAAGAAATAATGGATGCACGAAGTATTCTTTACCTATTATCTGTGTTCATTTCCTGCTCTTTTTATTCCCCTATTATAATTTCCTACTCGTTTTCTTCTTTCTTCTGTCTTCTTACACTGCAATGTTACTTAATTAGCTTAATATAGATGCGTAATAATAAAAATGCCCTACTTTACCAGAATAGGCTTAAGAACATACCGAAGTTGTAATTCCGTTGTAATAACCAGCGTGCTGCCCGAGCAAATAGCATATCTGTGTGAAGCCTGTCGAGGTCACATGACCATCGTACACAAAGTGTGGCAAATAACAGTTGAGACCTTTCACTCGAACACAGCGTGTTGTACTTGCAGATTATTACTGAATTAAAAACACCGCTGTTGGCGTACAAATCTGAGCGCTGGTTTCTTGTTCTACGAGCTTAACGGTTACGCCTGCATGCAAATTGGTCACGGAGGAGGCCTCACTACAATTTTTTACTGCGGAATCGTATTCCGAATAGCATTTCTGGTTGTTGAATTTACGTATTCAAAGGAAAAATAAAAACCTCTATGAACATAGACTATCATCTCGATGATTATCGTTATTGTGCATCGCGAACACGTTTCCTAATCAAAACGTTAACAGTAAGAAAAACTTACTGGCTGGTTTCGACAACGGATGCCATCATCTCCTCCATTCACGTTTGAATGACGAAACAATGCGATAAAAAAAAAAAGAAGAAACCAGAGACTCCACCAGGTATGCATGCATTAGATCAAGAACATCTTGTTTAACTGATGAAGAACAAAAAACTAGTTCATTGCTGCAAATTGATCATGGCTTCCTTGGATTAAAGCACATTCCTAAAATAAAGAGCAGAAGCGTTAATACGGGGTGAACGAAAAGCTTTATATTCTTAAAGAAACAAAATTCAAGCAGTGAGAATTTTTTATTGCATCAAAATCCAATAACTGCCAAGCACTGCAACATAAAGCAAGAAAATAAAATGGTAGGCGGCTCTTCTGAACTACACTTGAAGAGATCAATCTGCCCTTACCTAAACTAACAAAAACGTATATAAGCCATTTTGTCCTGCATTAAGAACGTTCAGAAATCCTGTAGGCATAATCCAAGGTTAATACACTTTGGCAGAGCAGAACACCAGGTGGAACTCGGCCGCCGTAACGGCATAAAACTAGGGAATTTATTGTAGTTTCTAGCTCTGGTGATTACTGTAGCGCGCTTTTGCGCGTACATGAGAAAAAAGGAATACCAAGGTTTCAGAGCTTTCAGTCAAACTGGAAAGCCACCTCAAGAGATTCCGCGAAAGCACGAACTCACCGTAAAAGAAAGTAAGAGGCTCAAAAAGAAACTTCGCATCGCCGCTGCTCATTTCAGAGGTAATTAAGCGCAGCGAGATCAGAGAACTGAGTAATCTGCGCCAGCCTTTTAGAAGGACTGAGAATTTGAGAAACATTGGATTGAGTATTCGAACACGCAAAAGAAGAAAAAAAATCGTACATATGTCCTATGTAACATGAGTCATGATTTTTAAAATGAAAGGCACACAAGTCTCGAATGGAACCGGGTGCATCACGTTTACAGTATACATTAGAGTTGCTCGGGCTTTCTTTATTTTCCTATTAACTAAAAGCAATCATGGTTAATTATTGCACCTTTTCTTTATTGCCCGCAGATCTCAAGTGTGATGCGGGACCCTGGACTGGCATTATGCACGGCATGCATTAGCGCCGTCATATTGTCACGTTGGTAAAAAGGCGTGTGAAGGCCGCTGAGCCGGTAACACAGAGAGCCCGGTGTTGGCGAAGTCCAGGGGCGTACGGTCCGAGCGCGAGAGAGCAACTTCGTCGTCGTCTGCTTCTCTGCCTTGTCTTCATCACACTGGCATCATAATGACGCAATCCAAAGGCCCAGACATCTACTACCGGTGCAGAGCCCTGTCGTATTCCCTTGGCCGCACTTATATTGTAGCAGACCTTGTTTCTCCATTGCACGTTTGAGATGAGCACAATAGCGGTGCGGGTTACACCCCGTCATGTGGAATTGCTTTATTTGCTTTCCTTTTCCAATTTTTCGCGGGCTTTGGAATGCGATATGAAGGACCACATGAGATATATGGCAAAAAGAAAAGAAACAAAAAAACAATTTATTGAAAGATTTCTGAAGATGCGTTACAGCTTTTACGTCCGCAGCAAATACTTAAACAGATGAGTAATTAAGCGTACTTAACCGTTAAGTGAGAAAGAAATAGTAGTAACTCAAGGCTAGTACCAACATTATGCATTCTGTTCCATTCGTGTCCGAATTACCCTTCATTTTTAAAACGTTGGCTGAGTTACGTGTAACAACCTGTATACTGCCGGCGAAGCGGAAGAGGAGAGGAACGCGGACGACGAAGCTGGTCTTACTAACCGTTCTGTCCTGTCCGTCCTATCACCGAACGCTGGAGCAGACGTCCCGGTATGTGCTCCGCATGCAGTAGGTGCAGACACAGATTAGGCCTGAGTGCCTGTAGCTAAGTTCTGACTGCGATTAATTCCCTTACCCATTTAGTCACGACCCTGACCCTGACCGCTGGTTCCCGCCACCCATGTGCTATAGCTTCAGGACTACCGGACATATATCCTGATATAAAAGGAGCAATGTACACCACACACGAAGGTCATGAATTCGCACCATTCGTTGGCGTGTTGTTGCCTTCTCTTGTGCTTTCTGCGGTGTTGTCTTCTAAAATAGGGTTACACCTCATCTTTCACTCCGGTCAAACCGCCATTCAATAAAGCCGAAAACGTTCCCCTATTCCTCTCCCTTTCAGTGACGGGTGTCTTGTCCCGGTCTGCACAGTAATAGAGAACAATTGGGTTGGTAGTCACACTCCACTTGTGCAGAAGCAAAACGGACCACTTTCCCGATTCATAAAACACTGACGATGTCTCGAGATTAAAAAGATCCATCGCTTTTAATGACGCATCCCGAAGATGGCGGTCCCCGGTCATCGCTGAATCCAGTGATGAAGGTAGTAGAAGTAAAGTTGCAAGCTCAGGCCAGCCCAAACCTGACGGCAAGGCCCCCTCTCTTTTTCTCGAATAGAAATAAAAGAAAGAAAGAAAGAAAGAAAGAAAGAAAGAAAGAAAGAAAGAAAGAAAGAAAGAAAGAAAGAAAGAAAGAAAGAAAGAAAGAAAGAAAGAAAGAAAGAAAGAAAGAAAAATATACTCGCAGGCTTCTTGTTGAACACAACAAACTCCCTTACACCCATATCGCTTAAAATCAATTTACACAGGAACGAGAATAGGATAGACGTAGAAACCAACATGTTTTTTTTTTTTTTTTAACTTTAGTGCTCAACACACCTACCCGCCTGTTTCCTTCCCCCCCCCCCCCTCCCCCCCGCCCCGCTTCGAGGCTTGCTCATAATCGACCTTCAAGATACCCACATGCCTCCATCTTTATTGCTGCTACTCCTGCTCCCGCGCGACGCATCCATCTATGTCTTGCCAAGTGACGGCAGCCCTCACTCGATATGGCTCCTTTGATGGCGCCATCAAGTGCGAGCAACGCGCCAAGGTCGCTGCAGGATGATGATGAGGAGCTATGAGAGGCAGGCAATGAAGCGCGTCCCTCTGATTACACGACACGAGGAGCAGCAGCAGCAGAGGTATAATGTCTAGAATATATGCCAGCATATTTTAGGCGCTAAAGTAAGGTGCGATGGACGACAAGATGTGCGAAACAGCTCTGAAACGCAGCTTCCCTTCGTGTGCCCCGCGAAGTAGCTCCAACCAGCGAGAACTCTGCTTAGTGCAAATGACTTCATTGCACGGAAGCCCTCCCATAAGCGTTAATTACGGGCATGCACGCCAGAAGCGGTACGAACACGTGTGGGCTGTTCGTAAGAGAATGCGGGAGCCACTATTAGGGCGTGATTTAACCGTCCGGATATGAAGGTTTCCTGTGCGCTTGTTTTTTATTTCATTTTCATGACAAGTTCGCCCAACTAGTCAAGTTGGTGTGCCTGTATGTACGCGCGTGTGCGAATACGCGCGCAAACTGGCCTGGCACTAAAACAGTTGTTTGGAAGGGCATTTCGCTCGTTGGGCTGTCTAACTGTCTTTTGTTTATGTAGCTTCGTTTCGGAGGCACAGCGAACGCCTCCAGGTGCAGAACGGGAAGCGTGGAGCATACAAATGGTTAGAGACTATAGCTTATTCAGATAGAGGCGCATGTGACTAAGAGATGTTGGAATACTAATGAAAAGAAAAAGGAAAAAAACGTAAACAAAGCAAATAAAGATTAAAAAAAGTGAAAGAAACCTATTTGGTCATACAGGGAAGTAATGCAGCTGTCCGTTGATATCCCCAAACACAATTATTCGGGTAGCGATACTCACATATAGAATACCTCAAGTAGCATGCAACTGTCCATTACAAAAAAGGGAAGAGTTCATTTTAAACGAATATAAGCTAGCCGATAAAAATGATGCATTAGTATAAAAAGCAAAATGCAGTCCTGAAATGAAGATAGCATTCATGCTCGACTGTGTTTGGAAGCACTTCGTGAGGTATATATCTCTGTATATGAAGCAGTTTTCTCCTTTACAAAAATAAAGGCTAGCCGGTGTTTTTGCATGAGCAGACTCGCTAATAGGGAAGTTAATAATTAGAAATGCGGGCCACCACCTTCGATAAAAAAAAGATGACTAATTGCGTTGTCAACGCACCAGTGATTGTTCAACGTGGGGGAGCAACTGGTGATTGCTCAGATGAAAGGTGCTAGGGAACTCACAGGTCGGCCACAGGTTAAAAGAACCAATGGAAAGCGTCAATAAGGTATTAAGGCTTTGATTTATGGTTGATAGTAGCAAATGACCTGGCAAAACAAGGAGACGGAAGTGCCATGGATATACCGTGCAACTTACAATCCCGGGGACAGGCCCTCTGAGTCTTTTTTTCTTATTTTTCACAGTGACTATTACACGAGGTATCCTTTTTGTGACAAACGGCTTCTGTGTATCGTATGTAACCGAAACTGGCAAATTCCCTAGTCGGCGAAAGGAAAGGTTACCAAGACAAGACCGAGTCATAAAAAAACAGTTGCGATGCAGCTACGTACGGCCAAGGTGGGGTTGACGAATTCTATTATAGAGGCAACTTCTTCAAAAATCAGCAGTAAAATCTGAGAAAATCGATATTGCATACATTGGACAATCAGGGAGATGTATTGATGAAAGAATTAGAAAGCACGTTACGGCAATATCAGAGAAGTCGGGCACTAACCTCGCAGTGCACTGCAAAGACTATGTGATCTGCAAACACTAAAAAATGCGCAGCTGACCTTCACAATGTGCAGGTTTTGAGAAGAAATAGGAACAGGTTAACAAAGAAAGTTTTAGAAGCATGTGCAATCAGAAACTCGGGAGACCAATGTGTTAGCACGCCTTCGGTGTTACTGTTGAAAAAAGAAATAGATTTTTTACGCTCACCGGCAGGACGTTAAAGTTAAGGAAGAAGTTTGCTGCAGATGTAAAGTGAAGGGAGAAGAAGATTTGCGGGTTCAGATCAACATAGTTGTCAGTGCAGCGTTGTCCTTGTCTCTGTGTGGGCTTCTTCTGCTTTGTTGCCTGCTTTGCTGCCTTTATGAAAGATAAAAACGAACTCTCTCTTTGATTTTATTGGAAGATCATCTGCACCAGTGGTTTGCATGCGCTGGAAATTTATTTGTTTAAGTATACTCCCTGCTATATTTGCTTTATATTCCCAGGTGCGTCCTTGTCGGTTGTTTGGTTGGCTTGGCTTGTCGTGAACTGTCTGGTTGTTGCAATAAACTTCCCTTTATATGCAACATTGACGAAGAGCCCATGCACCTTTTCTTAGTACATTTGCGTTACGGCGCCTCATATCTCTATTTGGTACCGAGAAAATGCTTTATACTTTTACTTGTTCGTGGTCTTGTTTGCGACGTTGTTCGATTGAGAATAGTTATGTCTACTTTGTGGTGAAGCTTTTCGTGGTGTGTGTCTTCTTAGTTTTCAATTTTCATATGGAAGATGATGGAGCATGCTAAAACAGGTGGTGATTATAATTATTAAGCTGTAAGTTGTGCGTCGGCACTATTTAGCGTCCTTCGTTCACTCTTGATTCTTCTTTTTTTTTTTATGTCCAGCTACACTGTTTCGCCATAGATAATGTGTTCACTCTGCAGCCGTCAAGTATTGTAGCAAAAGCTACATTGGCCACAGTCTCGCCATTTCGCCGTACCTGTCCGAAGAAGAAAAAGAATACAGACAACATGGTAGCTGAACGCCAACAGCGAGTTTCTAGGACAGAAGGCTCGAACGTTGTGACGGTGGTGTGCCCCGGAGTTCGACGTATACACTATGTCATACCACTAGAAGTCTTCTACACACGAATGAGAATGGTCAACGAAGAGAGGCAAAGGATGCTCATACGTGAAGTGATTCTCTTATGGCATAAATAAAGCTGTAACTATTAAACTACTATGTGCAAAAGCCATGTCTTTACTTACAAGCCGGACCTAAGCACAGCCATGCAGATAGCTCTCGCGTAACTCCAGGTTTAATCACAAGCTAAACCACAGCTATATATATATATATATATATATATATATATATATATATATATATATATATATATATATATATATATATATATATATATATATATATGAAGGAAAGAAGCCAACAGTCGGCGAGGCCAAGGAAAGCGTTGGGGATGGTACTTTATGTCTTTTTTTTTAATGTTTACTTGGATAAGCACAGAAATTAGTAATGTAATCTGTTTAGGGGAAAGATAATTAAACACAATGTAGAAGAAAAAACAACGTGCCGATGGTGGGAACCGAACCCACGACCTCCGAATATCGCGTCCGGTGCTCTTCCAACTGAGCTACATCGGCCGCTGTCCCCCCTGCTACTTGCTTGGGTATTTATGTTGTCTGTATACGAACCTTGAGAGTGTTCACCAGCGCCACCCTCAGCCATAGCGGCGAACGTGGAACGTCCTTTGTTACCGCCAGCGTCACGTAGAACGTGATCAAGAGCGAGGGCGAAAGCTGTGCTAGAACCCTCTTACGCTACCTATGGCTTCAAGACTGCCAGAACCGAGACCCCCGTAAGCTACAAGCAGATCAATTAAGGGGAAATGAGGGTACTCGTTATAATACATGAAGGAAAGAAGCCAACAGTCGGTGAGGCCAAGGAAAGCGTTGGAGATGGTACTTTATGTCTTTTTTTTTAATGTTTACTTGGATAAGCACAGAAATTAGTAATGTATTCTGTTTAGGGGAAAGATAATTAAACACAATGTAGAAGAAAAACAACGTGCCGATGGTGGGAACCGAACCCACGACCTCCGAATATCGCGTCCGGTGCTCTTCCAACTGAGCTGCATCGGCCGCTGTCCCCCCTGCTACTTGCTTGGGTATTTATGTTGCCTGTATACGAACCTTGAGAGTGTTCACCAGCGCCACCCTCAGCCATAGCGGCGAACGTGGGACGTCCTTTGTTACCGCCAGCGTCACGTAGAACGTGATCAAGAGCGAGGGCGACAGCTGTGCTAGAACCCTCTTACGCTACCTATGGCTTCAAGACTGCCAGAACCGAGACCCCCGTAAGCTACAAGCAGATCAATTAAGGGGAAATGAGGGTACTCGTTATAATACATGAAGGAAAGAAGCCAACAGTCGGCGAGGCCAAGGAAAGCGTTGGGGATGGTACTTTATGTCTTTTTTTTTTTAATGTTTACTTGGATAAGCACAGAAATTAGTAATGTAATCTGTTTAGGAGAAAGATAATTAAACACAATGTAGAAGAAAAAACAACGTGCCGATGGTGGGAACCGAACCCACGACCTCCGAATATCGCGTCCGGTGCTCTTCCAACTGAGCTACATCGGCCGCTGTCCCCCCTGCTACTTGCTTGGGTATTTATGTTGTCTGTATACGAACCTTGAGAGTGTTCACCAGCGCCACCCTCAGCCATAGCGGCGAACGTGGAACGTCCTTTGTTACCGCCAGCGTCACGTATGAACACTCTCAAGGTTCGTATACAGACAACATAAATACCCAAGCAAGTAGCAGGGGGGACAGCGGCCGATGTAGCTCAGTTGGAAGAGCACCGGACGCGATATTCGGAGGTCGTGGGTTCGGTTCCCACCATCGGCACGTTGTTTTTTCTTCTACATTGTGTTTAATTATCTTTCCCCTAAACAGATTGCATTACTAATTTCTGTGCTTATCCAAGTAAACATTAAAAAAAAAAGACAAAGTACCATCCCCAACGCTTTCCTTGGCCTCGCCGACTGTTGGCTTCTTTCCTTCATGTATTATAACGAGTACCCTCATTTCCCCTGAATTGATTTGCATATATATATATATATATATATTGTCACGTAGCCGTTTAGGCCCGTAACCAGAAGGTTGGTTTTAATAGGGGGGGTTGACCTAGAAGGCACAGAAGAGTAGGTCCAGAGAGAGCACTGAGAGACAGCAGCCGACTTCAGCTTCTTCTCGAACGCCACGAGACCACTTCTTCCAGTCCGCGCACGAGACTCGATGAGCTGCCGCCTAGCGGCTGCTGTTGCACACGCTACATTACCCCCCTCTCTAAAAAAAATAAATGCGAGTTTGATGAATTCAAAAGCAGAAAGAAAAAAAAATTAAGCAAGAAACATGCGGTAGGCGGTGCACTAATTTTCTCGCGAAAAGTACGGTTTCATGCGCACGACATGAGCAACCTCGGATTTCTGCTGACGACGAGTAGAAGAAAAGCCGTCCGGAAGCACTTCGTAAGTCACGTCGCTCAGCTGACGGAGCACTTTGTATGGGCCAAAGTACTGTTTCAGAAGTTTTTCGGATAGTCCCCGACGTCGAATCGGAGTCCAGAGCCACACTCTGTCGCCCGGTTCGAAAGTCACTACACGATGGCGGTGATCGTACCGCTGGGCGTCTCGACCTTGCTGGTTCCGGATGCGTGCCCTCGCCAGCTGTCGCGCTTGTTCTGCGCGTTGAGTGAACTCCTCGGCGCCAACTTCGAGGTCACGGCCGTCGTGGGGCAACATGGCTTCGAGCATTGTCGAAACTTCACGGCCATACAATAAGGAGAAAGGCGTCATTTGCGTTGTTTCCTGCTGCGCCGTGTTGTACGCGAACGTGACGTACGGGAGGACGTCATCCCAAGACCGATGTTCAACATCCACGTACATGGACATCATGTCGGCGAGAGTTTTGTTCAGACGTTCTGTCAAGCCATTAGTTTGTGGATGGTAGGCTGTTGACCTGCGATGGGTAGTGCCGCTTAGCTGCATGACAGATTCCAGTAGCTTGGCAGTGAAAGCAGTGCCTCGGTCCGTTATTATAACTCTCGGGGCGCCGTGCCTGAGGACTATGCGTTCGATGAAAAATTTCGCTGCTTCGATTGCCGTACCACGCTGGAGGGCCTTCGTTTCAGCGTAACGCGTAAGGTAATCTGTAGCGACAATTATCCACCTGTTGCCGGAATCAGAAATTGGAAAAGGACCCAACAAATCCATGCCAACTTGTTCGAATGGGTATCTTGGCACTTGAACAGGATGTAGTAAACCGGCCGGTTTCACAGGCGGTGTTTTTCGTCGCTGGCAATCATGGCATGTTCTCACGTAATGGCGTACTGCGGCCGCAAGGTTTGGCCAATAATAACTCTTCTTAATTCGGGCCAGAGTTCGAGCATACCCCAGGTGACCAGCGGTGGGCTCGTCATGACATGCCTGTAAGATTTCTTCGCGAAGAGACTCTGGTACGACGAGGAGATAATCTCTTCCCGTCGGAGCGAAGTTGATTTTGTATAAAACATTGTTTTGCATGCAAAACGACGAATGCGTTCTGGCGAAGAGACGGGGAATTTCTGTAGTGCGCTCTTCTAGAAAATCAATAAGTGGTGCGAGACCCGGATCATTACGTTGCTGCTGCGAAACAGTGAGCGCGTCGACGGCTGCGATAAGGGGAAAGTCTGGTTCTTCGTCTTCCCGCGCAGCCTCGACAGGTGAACGGGACAAGCAGTCAGCGTCGTTGTGCTGACGTCCAGACTTATACACGATGGTCATGTCGAACTCCTGTAGCCGTAAGCTCCATCGTGCAAGGCGTCCGGAGGGGTCTCGCAAGTTTGTTAACCAGCACAGAGAGTGGTGGTCACTCACAACCCGAAAGTGCCGGCCATAAAGATAGGGTCGAAATTTCATCACCGCCCATACAACGGCCAGACATTCTTTTTCGGTGGTTGAATAGTTTGATTCGGCACGGGACAAAGTCCGGCTTGCGTATGCGATAACTCGCTCGGCACCGTCTTGCCACTGGACGAGTACAGCGCCTAGACCCACGTTGCTGGCATCTGTGTGGACCAGAGTCTCGGCATTCGCATCGAAATGGGCAAGTACAGGTGTTGTCTGCAAGCGGTGCCGTAACTCGTCGAATGCCTTTTGCTGTTCGTCCGTCCAGGTGAAGGTGACATCATCCCGGGTGAGACGTGTCAACGGAGCGGCAATGCGTGAAAAGTTTTCAATAAATCTGCGGTAATAGGCGCAGAGGCCCAAGAAACGGCGAACTGTCTTCTTGTTACATGGAGTAGGGAATTTGGTGACGGCAGCTGTTTTAGCGGGATCGGGACGAACTCCTCGATGGCTGACGACGTGGCCCAAGAACATGAGCTCTTCATAGCCAAAGTGACACTTTTGTGGTTTTAACGTGAGGCCGGCAGATCTGATAGCCCGTAGCACAGCGGAGAGACGTTGGAGGTGTTCCTCGAACGTTGGTGAAAACACAACAACGTCGTCCAGGTAGACTAGACACATCTGCCATTTAAGACCAGATAGAACTGCGTCCATCATTCGCTGAAATGTCGCTGGAGCGGAGCACAATCCGAAAGGTAGGACTTTGAATTCATAAAGTCCATCGGGCGTGACAAACGCTGTCTTCTCGCGATCACGTTCATCGACTTCGATCTGCCAGTAACCGCTCTTGAGATCAAGCGATGAAAAGTAGCGCGCGTGGCGCAACCGGTCTAATGAGTCATCAATACGTGGCAGCGGGTAGACGTCTTTTTTTGTGACCTGATTGAGCTTACGGTAGTCCACACAGAACCTTAAACTTCCGTCTTTCTTCTTAACGAGGACAACAGGCGAAGCCCAGGGACTCCTCGATGGCTGGATGACACCGTCATTTAACATCTCGTGGACCTGTTGAGCAATGACTTCGCGTTCCCGCGGTGACACTCGGTAGGGGTTCTGCCTGACTGGTCGGGTGCGGTCGTCGGTTATTATGCGGTGCTTGGTCAAGGGCGTCTGTTTAACCGCGGAGGCGGATGAGAAGCAGTCTTGAAACTGAAAGAGTAGCCCAACGAGTCTGTCCTTCTCTGCCGGTGATAGAGCGGGATTCACATCAGGGTCGAAGTTGGGCGTTTGGCTGGCAGACGTGTTGGTCTCAAGAACAAAGCAGCCGTGGGCTGCTTCTGCGACACCTTCAAAGTAAGCTACCGTGGTGCCTTTAGCGATGCGTTGCCGTTCGTTCCCGAAGTTCGTAATCAGTACGTGAGCTAGACCATTAGTCAGATGAACTATACCGCGTGCAACACAGACTCCATGACGTAACAGAAGCTCTATGTTCTGTTCGGCAACACCGGCAGCACAGGACTGATCGTCGCACCTGACTGCGACGAGAGCAGACGAACGCGGCGGCATGAATACATCCGCGTCAACGATGCGTAAAGGTGCGTGGCGTCTTTCTGAGTCAGCGGTCATCGTTTCAGGCGTCGAAAACGTTACAGTACGGCGAGGAACATTAATAATCGCCCCATGCTCACGTAAAAAGTCCATGCCGAGTATGAGATCCTTGCAGCAGTGTGGCAGGATAACAAAAACGGCTACAAAGGCTGAATCGGCGATGGTTACTCGGGCAGTGCATCGTCCGATCGGCGTCATAAGGTGACCGCCAGCAGTACGAATTTGCGGCCCCAGCCATTCAGTTTTCACCTTAGAGAGCCGATCTGCGAAATTTTTGCTTATTATTGAGAAGTCTGCTCCGGTGTCTACCAAAGCTGTTACTGGGTGTCCGTCGACGAGAACGGAAAGGTCGGCGCTAACAACTTGATCGGCTTGAGGTTGATTGGGAGTTTCGGATTCATGTGGCGGCGGCGGCATCCTAGTCACAGCATCGGACTGAGTCGTCACGGGGGGGTCTTCGGGATATCGGTTCCGTTCGTCAGCAACCTGCCCCCCTGAGGTCGCCGCCTTCAGTTTCCCCGGTGTGGGCTTGGCGACCGGCGCCTCGGCGCATCATTAAAATCACGGCGGCTAGGTGACGAGTAGCGCGCGGGAGAAGACTGTACGGTTGCCTGAAGGGGTTGCACGGGTTGCGAGGTACTCCTCGATTTCTGGAGGGCGTTCGCCGACCCGGGGACGCGGGGAATCCCGAGAAAAACCCCGAAGACCGAGCTCACGGTATGGACAACGACGGTACAAGTGGCCGGGTTCTCCACAGTGGTAGCACAGCGGCCGTTGGCGAGGAGTGCGCCAGACGTCTGCCTTCCGAACCGGTGGCTGCATGACGGGGCTCTGCTGGGGCGGTGGCTGGTAGGAAGGCTGGTAGTATAGTGGCTGAGGAGCGGACGGCTGTATGACGAGGCTCTGCTGGTATGGCGGCTGGAAGGACGGTTGGTAGAACGGTGGCTGCAAAGTGGGTGGCGGCTGTGCTTCGAATCGAAGCTGTTGCGCAGGAGGCACTGCAGGCCGACGAAGAGCCGCTGCGTAGTTCATAGAACGTGGCTCCGACGGTGACTCAGGCGGGGACAATGTCTGACGTATTTCTTCCCGCACGGCTTCGGTGACAGCCACGGCAGTCGGGTTAGGCGATCCAAGGTTGAACTTGAGGAGCTCCTCGCGAACTACCTCGCGGATCAGCTCACGCAGAGAGTGATCGTCAGTGGATCCGTTCAATGTGGCCACACTGCTGAAGGGCTGACCACAGGCAGACTCCGTGCGCCGGTATCTTTGCTGCAGGGCTCGCTCAATGAGGGTAGCTTCATTGATGAAGTCCGCGACGGTTTGAGGTGGACTCCGAACCAGACCAGCGAAGAGGGGTTCTTTTACGCCCTGCATCAGGTGGCGCAACTTCGCTGATTCCGTCATGTCGGGATCAGCCCGTCGGCAAAGACGCGTCACGTCCTCAGCGAACATGGCCACGCTCTCGTTTGGTAGTTGGACACGAGCTTCTAGGAGGCGGCGTGCGCGATCACGGCGGTCATGGCTGGAAAAAGTGTCCCGCAGCTGCTGGCGAAAGGAATCCCAGCTTTGAAGACTGGCTTCCCTATTCTCATACCATGTTTTGGCGCAGTCCTCAAGGGCGAAGTACACATTGTGCAGCTTCTGAGCAGGGCTCCACTGATTGAATTGCGCCACTCGCTCGAACTGGTCGATCCAGTCGTCGACATCTTCCCCAGTAGCGCCATGGAAACTGGGGGGCGTACGAGGCTGCTGAAGCAGCAACTGGTGCTGACTTGCCTGTGCCATTACAGAAGTCTCGAACTGCTGATCAGCTGGCGTCGGTTCAGGTAGAGGGGCAAATTCCGGCGCCAGACCTCGGAGGCGACGGCTGCAGCGATGAACGGGTGTCGACACGAGCGGAAGCCGGTTGGGACTCGATGAGCGGCTGCGAGAGGCCCGAGACATGTAATTCAAGGCCTCACCTCCACCAGTGTCACGTAGCCGTTTAGGCATGTAACCAGAAGGTTGGTTTTAATAGGGGGGGTTGACCTAGAAGGCACAGAAGAGTAGGTCCAGAGAGAGCACTGAGAGACAGCAGCCGACTTCAGCTTCTTCTCGAACGCCACGAGACCACTTCTTCCAGTCCGCGCACGAGACTCGATGAGCTGCCGCCTAGCGGCTGCTGTTGCACACGCTACATTATATATATATATATATATATATATATATATATATATATATATATATATATATATATATATATATATATATATATATATATATACATATATATATTTTCACCTGATACGAACACAGTATACCATAAAAAAAAAAGGTCCGTAAATCATACGTAGGAACCCTCGATAAAAGAACATACAGCTGCTCTGTTCTACCTAAAACGGACAGAACGGCAATAATGCATCCGTGACGGTAGTTGCTATGATGTCGACAAAATTCTCTTGAGACAGAAACGCTGTAAACAAAGTGCTGGGTTATGTTGTGGTATTGTTTGCATTCACGAAATAATGTAGATCTGCTTTTGATAAGCCCCCAAATGAGATGCGTACGGGTCGTGGCGGCGCTGCCTACCTCCTTTAAGGGCTGATACGCAGCCGTATCTGCCTTTATATGTCCTCCTTTTTAGAATGTAAAGCCGCTATAGCGGCTTTACATTCTCTTTTGTCGTTTAGTTGCTTCGCTAAGAGTCGCGGATGCCTAAGCGAATCAGTGATGGCACTTTTATTGAGTATCTTGCGAGAAAACTAGCGTAGCTGCTGTTTTTTTTTTTTTTATTATTTCGAGCCGCAAGAAGTATCAGAGAGAGCAAACGGCAACTTCCGTTCGCATGTGAATAAAAACAAGTGGCTCATGCTAATTTTATCTCCTAGGGCCCGATAACCATACGCGCAAGTAATCATTTGCAAGTCCCACTCACGCTCGAGCTGCAAATATCGTAACGAGGACGCCGACCACTCATCGCCCGCCAGTCGTCTGGAGAAGAGCAAATATCTACGCCTTCGTTATCTATGAGCTATTGATCCAGTTTGAATTTATGGATTACGTACTTGAAAACTCTCTGATTTAATTGTAGACTGATCATGCATATCGTGATCGTTACAGCTCCTTCTCTGCAACGCGTCTTTACACAGCTCCTTCGCGTCAAAGTAAACAGTAGTTACTTTCCTATTTTTCAAGAAAAATAAGTATCTTGTCGATTGTGATACACACAAGGAAAAACAGTTACCCTAAGGCTCAAATTATGCAAAACATTTGAGCACTCAAATTCACATTTGGCGTCTGGTGAACGATAAACCTGCAGTAGAGACTAGTAAGGGACTGTAACTAACGAAAGCTTTGAAGGAACGGGCGCAGAGCACGCAGTGAAGGTAATTAGGAGCATTCAAAGCTAGCGGCTCAGAACAGTACTTTACGAGCGAAATGAGACATTAAACTTCCTGCTCGCTCCTTTATGTTAATGGAAAGCATAACTATTCACAACCTTTTAAATACGTACTGTTGTCATTATGCGAAACTAAATCTCATGCAAGTTGTGCTTTGGAACGGGAAGGTAGGTCATGATGTTTCAGCTGACTGTGTGATGAGGACACATAGCAGGCCTGAAAAAAAAAAAAAAAAAAAAAGTCAGACTTATGGCGAGGGTAATTTTGTCTCGATGTAGTTCAAATGCACGAGACGAAAGCCCGGTGCCTAAAAAGTGGGGCTTAAACCTCATACACACGCTTAATGAAAGGTTATAGGCATAATAGGGCAGAGGCATCAAGGTGCCCATAACATAGATTAAGAAACGAGTGATTACCCTGAATTTGCATCAATTATGCGCCTGCCGGTCTCACTCCACAGCCTAGCGATAAAGTGATTAAAAAGATGGCCCATTCGCCGAGTCGATTTCAAGCGGAATTCTTAATGGCATTTTGAAGCGTGCTAATGGCAGGACATGGAGTCGAGCTGTAGCCAGTAGTTTAATAACCCAAAACGAAAGTGAGGACACGGAGAAAGCGCGACCTTTTCGCGAGCAAACTCGGAGTGCCAAGAGACTGTCAAGTTGGGCCAAACACAGATCTCTTTTTACGCACGGAGCTAAGCATGCCACAGCGGACGTACGCCCTGTAACGGCCTGCCACACTGCGAGAAGGCAGCGCCGTTCGGTAAAAGACGAAAGAGACACGGCAAGAGAGTGAAACAAGGAGGTGAGGTGTAAGAGAGAAGGGAGAATGGGCGAATGGGCCACCCGTGACAGCAGCGGCAATAAAGGCGGCAGCGCCGAGGCGGAGGCGGGGGGAAGCCATTTTTCTGGACGGTGAAGCCCACGCGAAAGAGCCTCCGCCTTGTTTTGTTCACGACCGACCAGCACACTTTTATCACATCTGCCTCGCCCTCGCGGTAAAGGAAACATCCAGACCGGCGCAGGCTGTCCCTCGCGACTTAACGCGCCCGCACTGCCGACTCTTCGATATGTCCCGCCGTTGACCGCTGTCTCGGAGGAAACATATGAAACTGCGCAGGATATGCGGGGACGAGCCATGCACACCAGACCTAGGCTTTACACGAAAACTGGGTCGCTGGAAAATGACGCGTCTGGCGGTGCCTCTGTGACGGCGTAGTGTTCAGTTCTGGCTTCCCCGGGTAGCTCAAAATTTGTGGGCTGCATCGAGTTGAAAAGTAGAGCGAACTGCCGGCCATTCATTTTTCGAGCACAACGCTGTAAAAGTATATACTGCTGGGCTAGTTGGTTGTGGTTATCAAACATTATGGTATCGCAGCGCTGGCAGACAAGGAAAAAGGACTACGGACACACACAACTGCGCTGATGTGCGCGTCAGTGCACGACTAGGCCCGCCAGCTGCAAACGCGCATTCACGTGTACTACACCTTTCAGTAGACTCTGCAAAACTACTGCAAGGGCTATGCTATGAAGCACTTAAACACGAGGAAATTAAGAGACATAACGCCCTATTAAAATTGCAAAGCACAGTTGTGTGTGTCCCTAGTCCTTTGTCCTTGTCTGCCAGCGCTGCGATGCTGTAAAAGGGCCGTGCCCCTGAAGGACGTGACATGAGGAAGGGATATTTCGAATCTAGTTCGCTTCCTCTTATGCCCGGTTTTTATTTACTTTAGAGACACTCAGTAGCCAAAAATGAGCAATGCTTCAATTTGTCTACTGCGCACCATTTCGCATAGAACATAAGCAGGGCTCGGCACGCAGAAAAGCAATGATAAACAAAGCACGCTAATATGTGTGCTCAACTACAAGTGCTCTAATAGTATACTGGAGTCAGTTCCACGTTTCGGATCATCCTTTTCGTTTGTACCAACTTGTGAAGGTTTCCTACCTTCCCGTTCGCTCAAGAGCTGTGGTGACCACTAAAACTCCTAATGCTTTCTAATTTTAGAGTAAAAACATTTATTCTCTTGTTTCTTTTTTCTCTTTCCGTTTTTTTTTTTCTCTCAAACATCAAAGATATACGTGCTGCGACTCTAGACTCGCCACTGATGACCTTGTTAGCCTGAGGAAAAATACGTGTCACTAGCCTTCCAGTAAATCTCCCTCCTCCTCTCAGATCCGCCTAAGCCTGTAACGCACAGCACTGCAGTACTTCAGTACCGCTTAGCTATGAGAACCTCAACGCAAAAGTAAACATGCATTGTTGTTGTTAACCAGTGTTTCCCAATCCTGTCACGACCAACCAAAGGGGCTAGCAGTACCTGTAAACAAAAATAAAATAAATAATTTGGTTTCATTTTGATCGACATTATTGCATACGTTAGGAACACAAAATAAAAGCTGGAGAAGACCGAGTGAGGTCCAGGCGCCTTTAACTATTTCTTTGTGCGCATACATGTATAAGTGTAAATCTGTCTCTGGTAAATCTGTCTCTGGTAGCTCCAGAGTACGCAAAGGACCCTTCATTTTTTTTTTTTTTTTGTTATCCTCTTTTAGCGAATTTCTGTTCCCCTATCGTTTTTTCAACAATTTCGTTGAGCCAGATTTCTGCCCTATTTTAGCCAATTTCTGTTTTTCTATAATCTTTATCAACAATTCAGTTGAGCCAGATTTCTGTCCGAAGTCGACGTTAATTAAGTGTAGTTTACTGGCGCGCAAAGCTGATGATATAGTTAATGGAAACTGGCTGATGTCTTGCACTATTCTGAAATGGTTCGTCAAGTCATTTGCATCCATGGCAAGGGCTAATCCATGATGCGGGTGAAGTTTCAAAACTACGTCATAGAAGATAAACAACTGAACACCGGTGCTGACCGAACGTCACAAGAACTCCATTTTCTATGAAGCTGCTAACGCTATTGGTTTTTTGGAAGGTCCTGCTTTAGATATTGTTCATGCAGAGTGGCCGCTTCGTCCCCCCCTCCCCGATATTTTTTTTTTTTTTTTCCACTGTGGATAGTTCCAAAAATTTAGATCACCTGATGTTCTTAAGCGAGCACAAGCGTCGCACAGTATATATGTGCCTTGCTTTTCGTCTACATTGAAAAGCGGCCGCCACGGCCGTGATTTCAACCATTGACCTTGGGGGTCACCTGTCGAGCTCCCTAACCATAGATCCCCAGTAATTTAGAGTTGGACTGTGAAGAAGGCTGACCGCCGAAGAATTGACGCGTTTGAATTGTGGTACTGGCGGAGAATCTTGAGAGTTCCTTGGACGGCCAGAAGATCAAATCAGTCGATATTGTCGACCATAAACCCTGACTGCTCATTGGAGGGTTAAATTCTAAAGTTAAAGCTCAGCTACTTTGGTCATCTGATGAGAAGAGAGGAGTCGCTGGAGAAAGATTTGATGTTGGGAAAGGTTGAGGGTCGCCGGAGAAGGGGTAGGCAGAGAACGCGATGGTTAGATGGCATCCTCGAGGCGCTGCAGATGAAGTTATGTGATGTTAGGAAGATAGTGAGAGACCGGAAAGCGTGGCGTGATATGGTCCATAGGGTCACGAAGAGTCGGACACGACTGAACGACTGAACTGAACTGAACTGAACTGAACTGAGTTTAGTGCATTACATGTTCAGCAAGATATGGCTCTAAACAGGGTGGCAGCCCCATATATAGTTTATACGTTATACTTATAGTTTTTGGTTGCACGTTGCAGCTGAGAACACAGGACAGCGTACGAAACATATTGTTCATTTTCTTCGTGCCTTATTGTCACTCTATAGCTGATCTGAGCAGCTTTAAAGTACCAGGAAACCAATTAAGTTCAGAAAAGCGTGACCCGTTACAGTGACTGATAAACTTGTCGGATGCCTAATTAAATGTACGTTCCTATTTTCACCGTGACATTCATACTGGACAAATAAATAGGATTCCCAAAAGGGACGATCACTTAAGAGGAGAACACTAGGATAGGCGTGTTCTCCTCTTTACTGATCGTCCCTTTTGAGCGTGCTATGAACCAACTCCAGTAAGAACCAACTCGTCCAAAAGCAAGTTCTAATTAACTATAGTCACATCCATGTGTCGCTTGATCGTTAGTGGCACGCGAACATCTTTCAAGGGTGCTATATCTCCGTCCACAAATCGTCAAACGTCTCCGCGGCTTCCAGCGACCTACAACGCGTTTATGAGGGAGCGCATAAACCAGGACGCGTATTTGGTATCGCTTCGAAATAGCGTGCCTGTACACACAGGCTGCCGTCGCAGATCGGATGACACGTTGTTATCGGAAAGCGAGAGCGACCTCAGTGCGGAAATTAAGGGGTTCGCGAGTGTGCCGCCCGACTCATGGGAGTATGCGCATATTTCAGGGCTTCTCAACGTAAATACCGCGGCCTGAATCCTCGAGAAAATACGCGTTTTCGCCGCGCGCGCTCGTTCTCACCACTCTTACTGAGACAGTTGGGCGCAGCGCAGCAGTGCGTGAGCCATACGTTAGCTATAAGCGGCCGTTTAGGTTTGATAACAACAAGGTCATTTCGTTTTATAACCTCAAAATTGCGACTCCGCAATATTTCGAAAGGCCGCATTTCCGGCTGTCTGGGCCACAAAATCGTCCTATAAAGCTGTCAGACATAGGAATCCTATTTCAGGTGGAGATAGCGGGTTTGCAAAGGAATTCCATGAACTCCTTGTGAATAAAAAATTGTATCGTCCTCATACCGAAAGGCGGCCATTGTCCGCAAAACAGGGGAGCAAGCATAAACGCACCTTGTAATAGGCAATAATAATAATAATAATAATAATAATAATAATAATAATAATAATAATAATAATAATAATAATAATAATAATAATAATAATAATAATAATAATAATAATAATAATAATAATGTTTATTTTGCATCAAGTAGAACACAAAAGATGCAGGAGACCTGCAGAAAAAGCTGTTAAAGACAGCTTGACGAGGCCGCAGGCCCCCTTATACACTGGTCATTTCACAGCGCACGTGAATCGAGTAGCTGCACGTGAAAGGTATGCAGCGAGAAAGATGCGGAGCAACGCCTCTATTCAACAAAAAAGGCATCAGCTGTACAGCTGCAATAACCCTCACCTGTCACAGCTACCGCCACCCTGCTTTCAGAAACTCTCTAATCACATCAAGAACCTGATGATCTGACCCCACTGCCGTCAATAATAGGGAAAACACAGCAGGAGAGGCTATTCAATCTCTGATTCAAACAACAGTGCTTGCGCTACTAGAGGAGAAAGTCCATTTGGTCTCTCATTAGCTTGACCCTCAGGATCACACTTGTGGGGATGCAAGCCGGACTCGCGGGATATAAGGCGCGGCAATAAAATAAGGACGGTAAGGAGAAAATAACTTTATTTTTACCTGGCACGTCACTTCCCATAACCGCTTTGCGCACATCTTGAGACTTTCCGCCAGAAGGTGTGTCGAGATTGATGGAAATAAAAAAAAAATGGGATCTGCCACTTCGTTTGCACTAGATGAAACACGAAAGCTTGAGCTCGCCACGCATGAGTGTTCTTTTGTACTGCCCCCCCCCTCCCCCCCCCCCCCCCCCTCCGACTCCAACCCCTTTTCCCAGCCCCCTTTATATGTAATGCCCCAGAAGAGGCCTTTAGGAGCTGAATAAATAATGATGATAACCGTCTCTGGTGAAGGGAAATTACGGCGACAGTTCTAAGAAACACACCACTTTCACCTGAACCACGTGACCCTACCACGTGACCCGCCCTCTCTCTCTCTCTCTCTCTCTCTCTCTCTCTCTCTCTCTCGAAACGCCCGCAGCACGACTGGCGTGTTCTTTTCTCCGTTTGGCTAGAAAGAGAACACATGATCTTTCGCCTGCGACATACAACACCGACAGCAACGCTGAAGCTCTCTACGGTTCAGAAACTCCACCTGAGAGGTAGCGTTGCGTAATGGATGAGGACCCACTGAATAGGTTCGGATCAGATGCGACAACACGAAAGGCTTATGGGTTAAGCGTCGCACATGCTCGCAAACGAGTCATGTCCGAGGATGAAGATGCACAGCCATCACAAATATGTCCATTCTTTGCTTGAAAAAACTCTACCTCGAAAATTATCACACTACATGTCTTCATTTTTAATAATATATTCCGCCATTATCCAAAGATTTGTATTGGCTGGGTACCATCTTTTGCACATCGGGGTCGTGAAAGTTTTCTCCGCGTAAATCAGGTCACGACTTATTGTGTCAGCTCGTTGTTCGGCGAACCGTCTCCCCTCGAGATGTTTCTTTATATGAAGAAAAAATGTTTTCACTGGCAACCATTTCCAAGCTATACGAAGGATAATCCAAAACCTTCCTTTTCAATTTTTCCAGGATCGAAGCAGTGGGACGCTTGTCCAGACTTTTCGACACATTGGGTACAAGCTCACACCATTTCTTTAATGCCCCGCGTCTATTCCAATAATATGTGGCTTCATTTATATGAATGCCTTCAGTAGAAACAGGCGTCACCTGCGTTTTTTTTTTGTCATGAACATCTTTTCTGACTCGACAGTTCGAGCCACCCCTTCGCCCCCCCCCCCCCCCTTCATCACGCTTCGTCGGTTCATAACATCACCAGAAAGGGCATAAACCTAACTGCGAATATGCTCTGGCACGTCGTGAATCAGAGCTGTTATGGCAGTAGTCTGGATTAGCCCTGATATTGTCATCAGGGTAGTGACAATACCGTAGGCGACAAACCAAAAAACTGGTGTTGTATACTGAAAGAAACTCTTTACTGGGCTACAGACTTGCGCCCGCAAGATACTTAAGCAACACGGCGGCATAGATAGCAGCAGTCCTGCTCGTGGGTCGTCGAATTAAGAATTAATATAAAGTCGGCGCAGGGACATCTAAATAAACCAGCCTATAGGGGTACCGGAAAAGTCTGCAAAAATATACGAAAACAGTTATGCTTGTTTGCAATCGTCCCACACTAATCGCGATGCCTCTCACTCTGCAAAGAAATTGATAAAGGCGCGTTTCCCTATGCCGAGCATGGACAAACAAAATCCACAAGATCCGTCCGAACGCATCGATCACTGTGATAAGGCCGCATGCTGGCGGCTGTTGAAAACAACAAATAAAGATATCAAAAGTTCGCGGCAATATTTCTTTGCAGGTCCTGGCGGACAATTGCAAACAGGATCGGCGAAGAGGCACAAGGTGCAAGGATTATGCCGGTTAGTCACAAACACTACCCAGTGTTTGTGACTAACCGCCTGGCGCGCATTGTATTCTTGATTTCCGGACGCTTTTGTAAGAAAGAGCATTCCTGCCAGTGTTAGTGCAGCTTGAACGCGATATGGAATAAGCAAAGGTTGAAATGATCAACAGAGCGTCAGTATGTTCTTGTCTCATGAACTGCATGCCTTTAAAGCTCGGAGCTAACAGGAGTTTCTCATTAAGAAAGCTTAAATAAATCATTCCGACAGCAACAACGAAAACGGACATCGGTTTTAGTACTTGCTGCGCATGTTAGCGCTGGTTATAGTACTGGCATCCGCGCTGTCACTTTTATCGACCGCTTCCTTCCCCCTTCCTCTTTCTTATTTTCTGCGAACTCTGACATTCCTAGGCGCGTTTTATGCGTGCATTTCGCATGCATTATGCACGCAGTGTTATGCATCCTTCTCATAATATTGCCGCGCATGCTGTCTTTCCGCGTCGTCTGTGATTTGTTATGGCAAAGGATTCGTCGCATGCCTTTTGCCTCGAAGATATCCTGTTAGGTTTCCTGCTTGACAATTCGTTATGTCGGCGCATACAATTTACTATCGCTGACCTCTGCTCCATGTTGGCGTTGGTGCGCCTGTGGAATTTGTCTCGGTTTCTCTGGGCGTTTTAAGCAAAAAAAAAAAAAAAATAAGAAGAAGAATGTCTAACTCTACTTCCAGTGCGGTTGGCAGATTTAAGTGTTGCCTTAAGGTTCACCATAACGAATTAGGTAACGATAGTTGTTTACACAAAAAAGACGGCGCAGTGTGCAGAAATAGTAAAAGGACGCACTTCGACTTGTGAAAAAAGAATTTAATTAAAAAATATATATTGTGCGTCTCATCAAGTGCGTCGGCGAAATGTGATGGGCGCTCATATATTTTCACCAAACATCACGCTTACCGTGTGCAGCGCAAACTTCCTTGACGCAGATGCTTACGGTACTAGTCTCGGGTTTTATTCGGGAAAAACAAAAGAAACGGTACCTTAATTTTGAAGCAACGCTCTTATGCACTCTGCTCGTGATGTACTTCCATCTCGTGCATCCCTTCTTTTCCTTTTTCGTTTTATATTTCTCTCCTGAAGATTCGTTTACCCCACTCCATCAACGCTCGCCGCTAGTTTGTCTTTACTCTGCTATTTCCTGCTCATATTCCAATCTTCCTGCTCGCCGCTCATGGTAATAATTCACGTCTCGAAGCGAACAAGGAAATTGCTTAGCGTACGTCATGAGGTTAATGGCTTGATAAAATAATCACGAATGAATGTAGTCTGAACGTATATAAAAGAGCATACCGCGTGTTTTTCGGCGTATGTATTTATTTATTTATTTATTTATTTATTTATTTATTTATTTATTTATTTATTTATTTATTTATTTATTTATTTATTTATTTATTTATTTATTTATTTATTTGTTTATTTATTTATTTATTGACGCGCAGAGCAGAGCGTGAAAGTTGTTTCTGCGTTCGTTGTGTATTCATTAAAGTAAAATGACAGTGGCTCTCGTTATCTAATAACTTAAATGTTTTAATAAAACGTATTCGCTGCAGTTATCATGTACATTTTTGGCGGAGATTTAGAAGTGGCCGTGACGTCGACAATTCATATCACTGAGTTATGATAACACACCCTGATTCTTAGACAATTGCGCCTGAATCTTCGACCAAAAGCCCCACGTGTAAAGCAGCTATCGGACAGTTTTAGCACAGCGGAGATAGTATTAACGTTGATGTATACGAAATCAACTCACTGCGGTTCAACGTTGCCGCGGTGGCCCATTGGTCAGGGCGCTTGAATGTTGGTCACCAGGACATGGGTTCAATCCTGCACGTAGCAATGGTCGGTAGAACCGTGTGCCGCGCGATGTCAGTGCAAGTCAAAGCCTCCCAGAGTGATCGACATCTGGCACTCCACCGTGGCACTCATTCATAGTTGATTTCTCTCTGGGACGTTAAAGCCTATCAACCAAATGAAATCAGACCTGCGTATAGTCGGATACAACTAAAGCATCCACTAACCGCCACATAATATTCTTCCGTGGGACAAAGTAGTCCGATATTAAATGCTTTCTGGTTACCTAAATAAAAGCCTAAGCATTAGACGCGATTAAATTATCAAGCAGAAATTCTCTGTCTTGTGCAGTGTGGTCAAATTTCAGAAACCAATTTCATTTGCAATTCGGCGGACTAATACGCAGTCTGATGCCATGTACAATCTGCCATAGTTAGCAATTGCTGTTTATTTTTAACTGAATCCTAATATCGCTCCACTTACTTGACCTTTCAATGCGTGCTTCCTAAGACATGCAGATAGCAAATGTGTCCTGTTTCTGCAGCAGGCCGTCGCGATGTAGCCGCGCAGTTCCGCTGCTGTCAGCGGCAGTTATTGTAAGCACGATTGGGAGAAACCTGTATTGCCTGTCATACGAAAATCGCTATCGACAACAGTGCCACCGCATCTTCTAGACGCAAAGGCGGGAAGGAATTCGTGTGCACCCTATGCATAAAATCGTCGCGCACGGCAAGAAGCTTTAAGAATGTATTAATCTCTAAACATGACCGACTACTTGGCCAAGGTTCGCGTGGCAGAAGAATACCTAATTTGACATGCGATAAAGCCTTGCCTCTGTTTTGAAATATTCATGGAATAAATGCGTGGAGCTATAGCGGGCGTCGCATGCACCGAAGACCGACATCATACATAGGATGAAATATCGGAACACAAATTGAAGAAAGGGAATAAAAGAGTCCGAAAAAAAGCATCAGATGACCATAAAGAAGTACGCACTCCGCATTCCGCATCAGAAGTCAGGCACACGCATCGAATTACTGTGTTCATGCATATTCATGAGAAAAGAAGGCGTGTGGATATGTTTTTCCGAGCCGCGGATGTTTTCCCATGCGTGACCCCGTTAAGGACGTTTGACTGAAATGTCAGCGAATGGAAGCGATTTGTCTCGCATGGCACAAAATGGAGACATTAGGAGATAGCGATATCCTCTCCAGGTAAGAACGGGAGGGGAAGAAATGGATTATAAACTCATACCTAAGAGGGAATCATACATGCATAATGCCAGGGTGAGACTACTTATTTGAAGTTCGCCGATATTATAGGCTCGAAAAACCCAATCCGCAGGCTTACGCCATAACGCGCTGCAAAGAGTTATGGTAGCAGTCTCTTACTACTTCCTTGCTTCTCACTCGCTCACACATAATTTGTAGCAGTGCCGAAAAATTTTTTTGTACAACAGCATACTAGCACTCTCAGTCACTAGATTATTCAGACTACTCTAAAAGAGGTGATGGCGGTAAATTTGCTGGATCTGTAGTTTGAAAAGTCAGGATGGTCTTACATTTTCTTTTATTACTTTTTGTCTGAGGACTTGTCAGCAGTCAGTCAGCAGTCGATGTTGTCACCAAGCCACATGTCTAAAAATTAGTATATGGCCTTCCGACCCTCGGAGCTGACTCCCTCACTTCGGCGTGGGGCCTTTGCTGACCACGCGAGTCGGTGCAGCCTTATCAGCTTCTACACACTTTAGGAGGTGCCAGTCTCGCCTTCACAGCAGTGAGAATTCTGGCTCCCCGCATCCCGGAAGAAGCGCCAGCCTAAGATAGATAGATAGATGGGTTTATTGAAAGGAAAAGGCAGAGAGGTTGGCCCGAATAATTCAAATCTGGCCTGCTACTCTGCACTGGGGAAGGGGAAGGAGAGAAGAAAGGTCATGATGGGTGACGATGTGGGAGAAGGCATATGAAATATATATACAGAGACAGCAGCTTGCTTTACTAGCGCGAATCAAGTCCGCTGGCGCTCAAAAAACGGCAAATAGCACGCACTGCCTAAACACCCTTCCCCTTGTCCTGCCAAGCGGCCAGCAGCAGTTCCTCCGACAGAAGCGCCAGCCTAAATCGCGCCTTACCCGACCGGTTGTGCGATAGCCTTACTTGCTTAGACTTCAAAACACTTTTTTTTTTATCTTAGCAGAGTAAAGCATGCTACCCTGACAAATTATTGTCATATGTCACCGTCACGTCATGTTAATGTTAACAAGCGCACGTGACTTCTCGTCTGTTAACGGCATTTCCGGCATCCCGGCTAGGTAGGTATCACTGACGACCAAGTTTTCGTCGTGTCTTTCTCTGCCTCTCAAGAGAGATACATTGGCCCCAAAACTCTGTGTGAAATGGTAGCATTGGTCTAACAGTGAAAAACAAAAGGGAGAGATTTAACGTACTTAAACCGAGTAGAACGTGCGGAAGCTTTTGCGCACAGATGGAAGCCAGTGAAGACGACAGCATGCGATGCACATCGGCAGTGTGTTTCACAGCCTGCAAGCGGTGCGATTGGCTTCGGCGACAGCAATAAGCTTCCTTACTCGGTTCCCACGGAGAATTCCTGGGTTCGATACAGCCGCACCACGACAGTTTTTAGTTCGTCCAAGTCAGACATACGCATGCCACAACATTCTTGATTAGGTTTGACCGTGTGATGCTGTGTTTTTGAGCTAAAATTATCCCCAGTTTTACCTGGTAAGACCGATGACACTGTGTAAAAGCTCAATTTAAATTACCCGCGCCAAAAAACGTGACTGTACCGTCATGATTTGTTGAGCCAATCAAGAGTCAGGCTCGTGCAAGATTGTTGCTTGGCTCTGGCAATCGTATGAGTGGTTTCGCACTAAATGTACATCGGCTAAGGCGAACACGGTTATTTCAGCGAAAGTGGTTGCCTCGACGCAGTTCCCACTGTTATTAACTTTGCGAGCACAGCGTTAGCCTGATATGACGCGTTCAACGGTAGAGGATCCATCGGTAGAGGAGGAGGCACGGTCAAGGTGTCAGCTTGGTCAGATGCTTTCAAACCCATCTATCTATCTTTCCTCTTACGCTTGCGCACTCCTGAACACGTACTTCGTTCATCTGGCGACGATGTTCGGTTTCATCGTGTGACCTATAGGGGCTTCGTACTCAACCTCACGTACAGCTGAGCTTTGCTGCGGCCGATGCTGTTTTTCATAGTGACGAGTACGCCTAATTCCGACCGCTGGTTGCGACTAAACAGACGGTCCCGCGTCTGCCGTAGTGAAGAAGTTGCACGCCCCACGTGTATTTCGTTCGCAGCTAGGAAGAAAACTACTCAGTCATGGGCCCGTGGGGGCGCTCGGGCTAGTCACGAGACCTCGCTTCAGCGCTATTGCCAGCATGGACGCTCAGCTGGCAAATCGAGCCATCAGCAGTTCTTAAACCTCAGCGCCTCTTCGGTCTCCAGCAGTAAAGTGACCAATAATGCCGTCAACCAGATGCATTGGCATGGCGCTGAATTACGGCACGAATCGATGGGGGCGGCAAAAGCGGCCCCGCATTCCCTTTATTTGTGGGAAAAAAGGCATGCTGACCAGCAGTTGTGGAAGGTCCAACGCAAGCACGCGGACAAACGCGATGATCGCTCCGGTAAGAAAATAAGCTCCTGTTCTTCCTTCGACCGAGCAGCGATGGCAAAAAGGAAAGAGCCACTTTCGCATGATGCGTGGTAGTCCGAGAATGATGGCCTTGCTTTAAACGGTGCTTCGCTGTGGCTATGTTCTACAACTGGTTAAATTTGGGATTGCTTTTTTCATTGCACTAAATCTCCATCGCCATTGAAAAAGCACCGCTACCATTAGAACCTACTCTCACCACCCAGATAGTTACGAGCGGGAACCGGCAACACCTTTGAGCTTCCCTCCGAGTCATCATGTGAGAGCAGCTGATTAGTTTTTATCCTAATTAGTTATTTTCATCAGCTAGGAAATTGGAGACCTCGCGGTCTGTATAAAACAAGCCGGATAGAATATCGCCGTATGTTTCTTCCGGCTTCTGCATCAAACTCTTTCCGGATGCTTTTGCTCCATACCTTCTCCTACTCCTGTAAATAATATGTAGAAAGAATGGGCACAGTCCCCTTGGCTACCCTCTAGCTCTCCCTACTCCAACAACAGATCTCTCTATCCCTGACCTCTGGGCTTCAACGAGCCGAGATCTCCCTCCCCTATCCATGGCTCTTCATCCCCAAGAACTGTGTTCTTAGCTTTGCTCAAAACCGATACGGGAGTTGCATAATGGCCATCGCGAATGAAATGGTTATCAAGATTTTCGCTGCAAAAATAAAATAGCAATGACATGCATGTTCGAAACTGCTGGGTTTAAGCACTGGCCGCCAGTTTGAAAAATACTTGCATATTCCTTCCAAAAATACGCTCTGCTTATAATTTTAGAAAAATAGCCAAAATAATCCAATTTAGTTCTCGTTGTACATGGTAATTCGTCCCACATCAGGGGCGCCTGCCCTGATCATGACACCTTGCTAAATCATGTGCCAGTACGAACTCTATAGGATAATGCTGGTCTATTAAATCATTGTCTCCACAATTAACGAATGCGTATTAATTAGCACAGCGCAACGCTAAAAAAGAGGCGTGACCCCAAAGACACAGCATAGCTCTATTGTGATGACACCAAAAATGATATGACCGCACTCTCGACACAAACAAGCGGTACACATTCCTGCCCTGTAAATACGCTAGCAACACTCGCGTTCTGCTGCCGCTTTCTTGCCTATTTTGCATAAGAATTTTGATGAGAGACATACCGTTTTTCTTGGTCACTAATGTTCTAAAACCGCGTCTTGATTGCCCTCATTTTTCTCTTGATTCTTGTCATTTTTACTTTTTTTAGTTTGACCTCCGCGGTCTCAGTCTTCTTGAGACCTTTGTCCCAAAGGCGCTAAAATTAATTACCGACTGCCATTTGCGAAGCAATGACGGAAGTTGAGACTGTACTTTTCTATGCAAACCAGTTGAGTTTTCAAATGTCAGTTCATTACTAAACGCTGTCTCGACTAGGCTTACGGTTCTCTGAAGTCCGTGCCGTTAAGTCGCCTCCGAGAGGCCCTTGTTAACAACTGTCTTAAGTCGTAGTAAGTAGCGCGTAGATTCTACTGCATAGCCACAGACGGCTGTATCCAAATGCAGCCTACAAACTACTTGTCTAGCTTGTTAGAAGTAATCGCACTCAGACAAAACAAAGCGAATCAATTAACGCACGAGGTTGTAGCCCCTGACCGCCTGTGTTCTCCGTGTTACGAAACCCCCGAGTTCAAGCATGGAGCGTTCCCTTTTCCGCTGAACTGAATGAAACTGCGAGGGGAGGGGCCCCTTCAGAGACGTACAGCGGTGTTAGTGAGATCGATTTATGATTGTTTACTCCTAATTAATTTTTAAAGTCTGTACAAGTTTAAAATGCCGAATTAAGGCGAGCCTATATGAGCGACCGTACACTAGAAGAGGGCAGAGGTATAGTTTTAGTCATCGGTATCGAGAGATAGGTACCGCGAAAATGTTCTTTTTATTTTAATATTGCTACATGCATACTAAAGTGATTTTTTTTTGCTATTTTTTTGCATACAAGCTTTATTTGTGTCCCTGTATTGAAAAACGAAAAAGAAATCTGCGTGGAAATCAACCTGCCAATTTTATGCCATTTGTTTCATGGCAGAACACATAAGTGACTATACAACGAAAGAACGCTGTCCACGGCCTAAAAAGAGAGAGAGAGAGAAGGGGGGGGGGGGGGGGGGCAGAAGGAGATTTATCTCCGCAAAATGTACAGTTTTATGGTGTAATTGAGGAAAGAAGTTACACGCTGCAATTTGACTCAAGTTCGTTCTCGTTTGAAGCAGAGCCGCTTCCAAGGCTCCAGGGAATGATCATAACGTGTCTCGTTCTTCCACCAAGCATTCTGTTGCAAAACGGGCCCTTGCGTAATACATTCGCGTCCTTAACCGCCCACCTGGATGTTGATTCGGCACGTCTCTCCGCGCCTCTCCGAAACAAACCCTGGCTGACCTTTTCGTGAATGCGCGCGCAAGCCACACTGAAGACGGGTTGCATCCATCGCTTCTCACGGCGAACCAATTATGCTTAAACTTTGCTTCGGGCTCGTTACAACCTCAAAAGCTTAAATGTGCAAGATATAGTGCGGAGTTAAGCTGGGCGGTGCTTGCATTGTTGGCACGATTCCCGTGTGGATGCACTCAGTTCTTCGTTCATTTAGTACGGGCACTTTTCTAGGCTCGTTGAAAAATAGTTTATTAAATTGGGATCTTGCAACGGGCATTTCTTACAGGCTATTGTGCCGCGCCACGGCGTGATTAGAGGCGTTGAATCGTTCCGTAATTCGTCCGATATAATTGAATACAAATGTTGTGGGGCATACCGCTGCTTTCACGCTTTTCATTTGGGCTTAACGTGTGCTTCCAAGATTAGCAAAAGCAATATGCATTCTGTTGTACTATGCTGTCCATGTGTTGCCTGTCCGGCACATAGGGCTAGTGATACGTGAGCGCTTCTGTACTGGTGCAGCACTTTGAAGGCATTACATAACCTTAACAGAGCCCACATTTGATGCCGACTATGCTGAGAACTGTTACACTTACTTGTGTTTAGGAAACCATGCTTTATGAAATGATCTGGTCTGCTTCTGAGGAGAATATTGAAGGCAGCTAGAAGTGTGTATAGTTCTAAATGTATTCGACTAGGCAACTTTAAACTAAGAAACACTGAACGTTTAAATGTTAATATAAGACCACTTACAAAGAGTATACCAATAACCTAGCGAAGGAGGATGTTATTTTCTTGTAGTTAATATTTTTTTTTGTTGTTGTTGTTACTGAAGCTGTGGGAGGAACTTGAAACCTTGTAGTTCCTGCCATCGTTTGTAGAGAGATGTAACTTTGTCTGAAATAGATAAATGTACGGCGTGGGCAAAAGTAAATGGAGCGCGTTACTTGATTCTATTATTCTCATGCGTTGAGTGATTGGAATTGCCACTTGTGGTATGTGCATCCTGGGAGTGGTCGGTAGCGCGGTTCCTTATATAGAAAACACTGATATATAGGAAAAGAGTGTTCGCATTAAGAATGAAATATTGTGATCCGCGTTTACTTATGGCGGCAGCCATCCATGACTCGAACTTTTGGTTTAAATGAGGAGCAAACTAAATAAAATAAGTGGTATTATATCATTATTGCAGTTAACCAACAGAGTGATATAAACACGCAATCACATTCGTTCTATAGCTGATTGGAATCTCAGACGCCTCAAATTAGGTATTAGAACGTATAGGGCATGCCGATTAGGTGTGAACAACACCTTATTTGTATGAGTACTTCACTTATTTTGCATACTTCAAACTCTTCATATTTTGGATACTTTGCCTATATTGAAGCGCTATTGCGCTGTAATGCATTATAGACCGAGAAATAGGATCGCTAAAATAACAGAATAACCACAAAATTACAACGCACGTTAAATGCTACAGCAGAATTGCTGCTGCCAGTTATGCAGTATTACCTATAGGCAACGTAGTTTATAGTATAGTAAATATTGTGGAATAGTTCCGTACAGGAGCGAATGAGTGTTCGTCAAGTCCAGCCCACTCTTGATATGCAATAATTACAGGTGTCCAATAGCGTATGCTGCAAATAAAGGTTACGAGATTATTCGTCACATTTATTATCTTATCCAGCAGTCGTCTTAACTGCGCTCTACAACCACTGCTCTGTAAGACGCTCAAGTCCTCCGCATTTGAGCCGAATAACGACGTACGCTGCTCCAGCCTCATAATTTGCCGGAATGATGTTCTTTTCGGCGGGAGTTAATGTAGCTTTATTGAAATGAAAGAGCTCTTTTAAAGCTGGCTCATTGAAAGCGAACTGAATATTGACGCTTCAGTTATACGATGCTTCTTTCAAATTCAATTCAATCACTTCCGAGCCCTAGCTAGGCATATTTTTTTCTTATTCGCCTTGAATTCAAAAATGAGTTTCTTGCAGCTGAATGATTCGCGGCTAAAGTGTTCATCCGCTTCAGTGTACGCCCGACGGAGACACGGACAGATTCATATTGAATAATTCAATATACAGCCTCCAGATTGAATGTGTGAGCCCCTACTGTAATTGTTTGATATAGTCCCGCCTAAAAGAAGCATGGTTCCGTTGCCAGATATTTGCATGTACATTCAGTCTAGCACTTCTGAAAGGGGAATGTCAAAGGACACCTCCAATTTAAGCATTCCATGCTTAAAGTAAAAACACACATAAGCTAAAGCCGCAAAGAAAAAGAAAAACAGCTCCTGCAATATTTCATTTAGGGTTCTTTTTTTCTCTAATTTTAAAACCGGCAAGTACGGGAATAAGGGGACTGCTTTGCATGCCTCTGTATTCATTGTGATTATTCCTTTGCCTGTGGTGCTTTGTGGATTTTTTTTTCTAGCGATATGAAAAGCATATTCTGCCGAGGCGAGGAAAATCACTTCGAGAAAGTATTTTTTCTGAACTCCGTGGCAGTATTTATTTGACCCTTTTGCACCATCTACATGACGTTTTTTTTTTTTTTTGTGGTTGTTGTTGTTGTTGTTGTTGTTGTTGTTGTTGTTGTTGTTGTTGTTGTTGTTGTTGTTGTTGTTGTTGTTGTTGTTGTTGTTGTTGTTTGTGTCACCTTCGCGACCGTCATATATTGTACATTGCATATTCCACGAAGCTCTTCGCATTTTCATAAACACTTCATGTTGACACCCTACTGCAGTTTGCACCACTAATTGAAAGAAGGTTTTGGTTGAATTGAAGGCTGGTTTGGCGAATTTGGATGGTCTCTGGTGTCCCTTTCGGTGAAGCACATAACCCCACTGCATGACGGAAGATGGTACAATCGAGTCACCCGTAGACTTTCCTGCAATGCTGTCTGCGAGAACCTTTTAATGTACAATCAAAGTACAAAGTTATTCGCAAGTACATACGTAACACCGTTAAAGGCCTCATTCTTCAGAAATTCTAGAGTCGGCGTAGGCGTTGTCGACGAAGTGAGCGTAAAAACACGAGCATGCATTTGGTTATGAGGACAAAGAGTACCTTAGCTCTCATATTATCAGTGGACACCTCAACCATGCCGTGGTGGAAAGACGGACGAACGGTGTGCCTAATTTCTACAATCTGCGTTTCTTCATCATGCATTGACACTGTGAGTTCAAAAGAATAGGGACAAAGAAACTGGAAGAGGCACTGAGCCCGTAGTTTTCATGCGTCCTCTTTGTCTCCTTCTCTCTCATGTCGTCCCTGGAACCAATGTCAGCTATGAAGTAAATCGCGAAAACCACATCCACTCAAGCGCTGACCTTTAACGTCCTCTTAAACCTCATCGAAAGCGGGAACAGTTGCCTTCCATCAGGCAAGTTGATCTTGTTTCTGGCAAGCGGAGCGAGCCCCATTCGCAGCTCGTCGTCCCAGTCGAGTGCGGCGAACGCACTCCGGTTTCGTAAGAGGAGCGAACAAAAGAAGCCCCTCGGGGCGGGGTCGACCAGAAGAAAGAACACACGACGCGATGCCGCGAAGCTCAAAACTGGCGGAGGAGCACGCAACGACGCAGCGCATCTCTTCGGCCACCGCGTTATCCGAGCCAGCGGGCCGCGAATCGAGCAAGAGGACGCCAGCGGCAATTACCGATCGCGGCGTTACCTGCGCCCGGCTGCCGAGAGACGCCCATCCAAAGACGATAAGGAGCACCGTTAGTGAGCGCGCTCCATGGCCTCAGGGTGACGCCTTTCAGCACGCCAGTAGGAAAGCAGAGCAACTAAGAAAAAAAGAAAACATCGGAAAGGCGACGGAAAGGCAACGGCTAAGCCTGTGCTCCGCTTCTGCTATTCAATTGGAGTTCGCACTGGTGTTCCCAAAGCATGTGATTTTTAGACTTTTTCTTAGAAGCGAGATTTTGTGAAACCTATTAAAGTGGCCTACGAACATATCTTGTGCCGAGGTCACGAACGTGATCCAACACCTTGTAAGAAGTGAACCATGCCAGCCACGTATAGGGAACGTTTCGGTAAATGGGGAATTTGGAAAATTGGAAAATTTCAGTGCAGCGACAGAGGATAGAAGGCGAGTGGTTAATATGCTGCGTCGCACCAGTCGTCAAATATGAAACGAAACGATGTCATCGAAGCAATGGGTTAATGAATATAAGGCTCGCGACTGTTGAGCCGGGGAGCGCGTTTCGATTGGTCGAGCCCAAGTAAGTGCACGTTAAGCAACTCCGGGTGATGGCCGAAATTATCTGCGCCTCTTCACTGCGCTATCCCCTCATAAACTGTGTCGCTTTGGAACGTTAAAACCCACAAGCCAACCAAAGCTTTAAAATGAAATAACAAATTCGGTCCTGACAATTTATTTGCTTTTTTGTACCAAATAATTGCTTAATGAAGAGATGTCACGGAGCGCATGGGGTGCCGGCTTCATCTCCATCATTCTGCTTTAAACGAAAATTCCTATTAGCGTAACCACAACACACACACACACACACACACACACACACACACACACACACACACACACACACACACACACACACACACACACACACACACACACACACACACACACACACACACACACACACACACACACACACACACACACACACACACACACACACACACACACACACACACACACACACACACACACACACACACACACACACACACACACACACACACACACACACACACACACACACACACACACACACACACACACACACACACACACACACACACACACACACACACACACACACACACACACACACACACACACACACACACACACACACACACACACACACACACACACACACACACACACACACACACACACACACACACACACACACACACACACACACACACACACACACACACACACACACACACACACACACACACACACACACACACACACACACACACACACACACACACACACACACACACACACACACACACACACACACACACACACACACACACACACACACACACACACACACACACACACACACACACACACACACACACACACACACACACACACACACACACACACACACACACACACACACACACACACACACACACATTTTTCACGAGTCGTGACGGGCACCACGTTGCCGAACTTGCTGCCCGCGCCTTAAGAATACATTTTAAGCTCCACGCTACGCCAGGCGGAGCCCGCTGACTAGAAACGCCTGCACTTGAACCTATACAACAGCCCGTGCACAGCACGCACACAGGGGGCAAGCAAGTCTGAAAACATGAAGACACACACCTAGTGTCCGAGCCCGTGGGAAAGTGATGGTTACCAGAAGAACACACCCTACTATAAGGCATTAAATTTGGTCAAACCTTCATCTGTCTCTACGTTGACCTTCTTTCAAAACTGTTCCTCTGTGCATGTTTTATTGCTGTCCTTGTTTTTCTCGTATTTCTTTCAAGGTCGTATCAGAAATTCACAAGGCTGATACCAAAACAGAAAATCTCATTCACGAATGCTAGAGTTTGATCTTTCTCGGCCATTAAAATGACTGAGGGAGGTAGGCTTGACTGCTTGTAGTAACCACTCTTCGCATAAATCACGACGTGCACCTAGAGCTGGAGGGCAACCGAGTTAGCCTTGGACAGACACCAGCCCCGGCTGTGCTCAGGAAATATATGACCCCGCGTCGCCCGGTGAACCTCGTGCAATCTGCGCTCCGGCAGAGCGTTTCGACATCAATCTTGGCGATGGACACGCGCCGCCTCTGTGCATAGGTCTTATCTCAAAACAGCAAATCGCAGTAAAAAGATAACGCATGAACCGTGTCCGGACCGCCTTGGGCGGCCTTCCAGCGATTAACGGCTCAAGCTAAGCGAACGTCTCACGTATATAAGGCGGCAGGAAATGAGAAATCGATCTGCATTCTGTATCACCGTATATTAATAACCGTTTCTAATCAGTGTTTACTCGTAGCAGAAGGAAGAAACTTTATTGATACTCTTAACGAGGCAGCAGGTCTCCAGCTGAAAAGCGTGTTCCTCGATCCAAGGCTTTAATAACAGTAATATAGTTACTCTTCGCACTCCTGTTCCATATTGTCGATATTGCTACTCTATTCAATCATAACACAGTGACCTTAAGCGCAACTGTGCTATGACTGCGCAATTCATATGCGCATTTTTGATTTGATAGTATCTTTACTATGAAGAAAATTCTGAGAACATCGTGCAAACAAACAGGCGTAGGGGTGCGAGACACAGATACCAGATTTCGACTGTCAGTGGCGCGCTGGGTAAACAAGGCAACCTACGCTTACAGACTGGTAAAGGTTAAGGAGACCGAGCATGGTGATGGCCTCGTGTGTCGCGACTCGGGTTGTCTGGTAGTTTGGATCTCGCTGACTACAGGAAGCATGTCAGTGACCACTCCACTCACCACGGTAACGTTAAGCTGCGATCCGCGCAAGTCATTTTTTTTTCTCTCGCCTAGATGCTTCAGAAGAGTCTTTGCGTGAACGAAAAAACTTTCGTGGTCAGGAACGGAAGCCAGAGGGTTGGCTTTGACTGTCTCGACCGAGTGGTTCATCCTTGAGGCCCGCACATCGTCAAACTGCCTGCACGACAGTACCAATCAAAAAGGCCTGCCCGTCCTTTGTGAATCTTGTAAAGTGCCGTTTCATTTCAAAAGGTGGAGGAACATCTTTCTGGGCGCTTTTAAGCGCGAAATTCTAACTTCGTGGCTAATTACCTAATACCGAAACAAGATCCTCGGAAACAGCATAGGAGGCGACAATAGCCCTTCCCATGATTAAAACCGAAACGACTCCAAATTCGCCATACGCAATTATGCGAGGTGTAGAATGTCTCACGAATTTCATGAACATTTTGGGCCAAACCAAACACTTAGAATTATTGTATTGACATCACTCACGGAACCTGGGTAATGGAGCGGTGCACATCAAAGCTCGAGGATCGTCAGCCGAGCAGGGAACGCGGTAGTTACCGAGAGTTTCTCGAAGGACGGCTTAGCATCATTTCACGACATTACTAATCATTTTAAGCGTTAAAGGAGGATCAGGAGAGCATGAGAAAAGCTGTATCCTTTGTATTGCCGGCGGTACTAACTGGTGGTGCGATCTGTGAACTGTCCCTTTAACGCGAGAACGTAGCTGATAGGGGATATCAGATGGTAGTCGACAGGCGGAATGACCAAGAACTATTAGGTCACAGGTGCATTGGCGCTCCGATGCCCATTTTTCTTTCGGTCACGGAAGTCGTTTACGTGTGATTAGTCGGTGGGCTACGTCACAAGACCATAGGACACGGTCGAGTTGAATAAAGCTGCCAAGTCAGGCAGCTCCTTTCATATTGTAGGGTGAGGTGGGAAGCGAAGTCATTGGACCATAGCAACCACCTTTAAAGCTTCGTCACCTGGAAGAGTGCGCTTCTCTCACTACAAAGTTATGATGGTCTCATTGAGCTCGAAACCTTAATTTGAAATAAATGCAGGCGGCTAAAGGACATCCTATGTGGTCTATGTTCCATAAAAGAAAATTACCAGCTGAGAATAAGCAATTCAGAAGTAACGTATGCGTCATTTCTTTACGCACACAATAACATGATCATGTAGCATACTGTATAAATGGAATGCTTAGCGTATATTCTGGATAAATCTCATCGTCTAAAATTTTCTCTATATATCTCTATTTTCTCTATAGAAAATTTTAGACGATGAGATTTATCCAGAATATACGCTAAGCATTCCATTTTAGATTGCCCGTGAGTATCCCGCGCTTCTCGCATGCAAGGCGGATGCTTTTATCACTAGGTCACAAATGCGTTTGAGATTACACTGCTTCAGCCTCGACAGAAGCTCAGAGTTACTCGAAGGTATCTCTCTCTATCACTTTCTCTCTGTTTATGGTTAGTAACGTAACTTAGCTAAAGACTCCCCCTCACACACCACATATTTTTTTTTTTTTTTACCCTCAAAAGCTAAGCTTTCCCTGCAACTTCAAAAGCCCAGTTTGCTCTTCATCCAGAATCTTCTCCTCGGATTCTAACATCCCTCGTTCTTTTCAGCTTTTCGAAAAAAAAAATATGAGGTACAAATATTCGAACAATGTCGAATGTACGTGTCCCTTTTTCATGCAGCAGCGCCTTCCTGTCTCTCTACTGTCGGTTTCAATAGCTGTTTTTGTTCTCTTGTTACTTTTCCTTCACGAAGCTGGGTGCTCTCTCTGCTAATCTTGTACAATTACATGGCAAAAACACAACGTTTGTGTGTGAACCTTGACACAAAAGAGGCTTTTCATTACGCGTATAACGAGCCAGCCTTGTAGCTTCTCTCTGTTCAAGTCTTTGCACTCGAGCAATTCAGGGCAGCAATGTTTGTGGGCAACGGCAATACTTTTTGCGCGTCGTCCACTGCTTTGGGAAAAACAAACAAAAAACTGCCGTTCATTGCCCACAGTCCATTATGCGTGACATCGCAAGACTAGCGCATGTATCTGCTCAAGTGGGGACAAGTAAAGGATCTTGTTTGTGCGCGGGCGGAATTTTCTCCTCGCACACACCGCACTTTTCAGTCACTCGGGCACTTTAGATTGCTACTCTTCATGTTCTTACTATTCAAAATTGCAAATTTTTTGAGCTCTTGCGTTTCCATATATTGTCAATGCAAACGACTTCACATTGTGAATCCAGGGTAGTACGAGAGAAAGAAGATGGCTACACAGTATGAAAGAGCACTGAACAAGGGTAGAAGGGGAGCCGCAGTTGCGAAGTGTGGCAGTCTGGAAAGCGCGCAACTTTCCTGTTGAACTGACTGTCCCTTAATTATGCTGTTTGGAAAAGATGTTTCAAGTTGAGTGATGCCCTGTCCTCTCCGTATGCTCAACGTCTTGCTGCAATATTAAACAGTAGATTCTATAGAGCTCAGTGTACACGTGTGACAGTCAAGTGATTTCTTGTTTGAGCTTACGTGCGCTAACGTTAAAATTGGAGGAAGCCTTTGTATGCAGAAAACTCTTTGTTCTGCATTAGATGTCCGTGTTTTTCTTCTTGCTTGTCGGGAGAGGGCTTCAAAACGAGGCCCCTTCGCAGTGTATGATGGTCATTTGTTTGTTACGCTTGCGGGACATCTTTGCGAAGCACTATACCTCCTATCTCTCTCATTTTCTTATATATAGTTTTTAAAGCTCGCAGATATTTTGAAGTATATATCTTGCGCACGTGTGAAGCTATAAGCAGCAAAAAAGAACTGTTCATCGGAAAATTTACCATAAACAAGTGCTTATAGCTTCTTTCGCAGAAATAGAAAGCTAAACCTTGGTATTTTGTCTTACTAGTTGGCATATGCGTAATTGGCAATAGCAGTTTTAACTCCAACGAAACTACCACGGCTCTTCTACATCCGCTCGAACAGCCACTGCGAGCTCATTTCTAACCAGGATTTTCCCCCTCGAGTCCGTCCTGTTTTAAACGAGGAATGATTAAGTGCCTCCATTTTATAATTGCTGCTCATGCACACACGACAAGCAGGTCTTGTGCTGCACTGTATTGAGCTAGTCTGAATATATTACGATTTCGGGAAGACGCTCCGCATTTCATTTGCATATAATCCTCGCGGAGAGGCATTTGAATATATTCTCTTTTCACGACTGTCGCCCAACCACCTAGTTGGCAAGGACATGCGTTGGAGCTATGCTATTCGCATGGATTTAGTTCCACAGTCGTTGACCATGGCTTTTGTCAGGGCTGTGGCAGTGCAATTTCCTTTCTTCTGCCGACAGAAGTTCTGCGAATATAGACGTGTCATTCGGTTGCATGCCTCGTTGCCCTGTGCAGGATACTTACATGACGTCAGTACTCAATATCACATATAATGTTCTCTCCGCGAAGCAACAGCTCCGTATTTCGGCCGAGATATCCGCATGTGATCCCTTCGTCTTCGAGCTCTAAATTTCTACGCCTAAGAAGGAACTTGTGAACGCGGAAAACAGCAATGCTGACACATAAAGCACTCGCTGCTTGTAAGTACTGAAGCAGGACATTCTGTCGGGCCAGTTGGTTTATTGTAGCATAAAAAAAAGTGGAATAAACGATGACAATGTGGGACACGTGAAAAATACGGCTGGCTTTGCTGCATGTATTTGCATGCCTCTCGCTCTGTTTCCGTTTAGTTCGCGCAGGTTTATTAGCCTTATGAGCACATGAAAGTATCGATGGTCATCGCAGCATAAGTACATACATGCAGCTCAAGAAATACTGAGACTGCCAAATTGAGCTATGCAAATGAACACATCCATGTTGGAGATAAGATTAAGTGGAACGGGCTAGCGCTGTAGCTCATCGGGGAAAACGTGGTCTAAAAGTGCTTCACAGCGATAACCGCCGAAGGCTTGTCCGTATCTGTTACATCATTCGCACAGGTATGACGTCACCATCGCGTGGCTAACGGTGCAGCTTTGTCGGCTGTGCAATCCATCGACTTTCGCGCTTCGTGCGCGAGCACAACCGTGTGACGTAACCACCACAGCTACATAATATTAGGCCTCCACTCCTCGATATCTCGCGGGTGTCCGCATGAAAATGCGTCATCTTATACCAAGTTCTCGTGACGCATTCTCATTGGTCACGGGCCTAGTAAGCCATCGGTGGCATGGCCCATCAAACTGGTTACAAATTACAAATGCTGCATATATATATATATATATATATATATATATATATATATATATATATATATATATATATATATATATATATATATATATATCATCGTTACGGCTGCCGCTGAAACTACTTCACTGCTTCACATTATGTGCACGCGCCTTGAATTTGACTTCCACGCTTTCTCGCGGGTTTTCTTATTTCAGTGTTACATTTTTGTAGAGTCTCAGAAAATTAAAACAGTCCTTTCGATCAGCTAGCCATAATTCCCCACCACCAGACACAGGTCTGTCCTGCATTGAGGCCTGCGAAAATACGGCAACTCTCACAACGACGCCTCTATTAATTTCATTCTGAAGGGAGGCTTAACCCAAGTTAAAAAAGTGACAAGACAGCAACGCAGGCCAAGCGGTAACTTGCAACAGAAACAATTTGAAACTATGCAGTACGTGCTCAAAGCAGTTGCATGCCCAAACATTTACTCATCGAGAAGGCGGCAAGGTAACTGAACAATGAAATGAATCGAAGCTTGTTTATGCACCCAGTTACACAATCTTTTTCACACAAAAAAGAATCAGGTTGGGGTCGAACGCTTCACATAATGCTGGCTATTGCTGTTTCGGGGCTTACTGCTCTTGTCGAAGGTCTATTACGTTTACTAATTACATAAACAAGAAGAAAGGAAATCCAATTCCAGCATCCCTGGAGGCCTTCCTCCCAATAAAATCACACCAAAAAGTTGCGTCTTTAATAGCTATATAAATCACCGCAAGAATCGTGCGTAAATCAAGTTAAGGTTACCCTCGTTTCTATTGAGCGTGTGTTACCTCTGTATTACAATAAATTCGAGATGAAGCCGTGTAATTGCCTCTTTTTCATTTTTGTTTTCTTGTCCCAATCAATATTTTATTTCTGTGTGACTGCGTCTTCTGCCGAGACGTCATGCGAGTATTTTCGTTCTGCACTTCACGAGCATTTTGTTGTAAGCGCTTCTTATAAATTCGTGTTTCGCCGATATATAGACGCCATTGTAATCTGCGCTAGGGATGGCGTATACAAATTCTGAAACTCTTCCTTTTGGCAAATGGTCTTTCTCATTCATCAGCTGCTGTCGAATTTTCTTGGCAAGGGCATAGGCTACTCGCATGTCATATTCTCGTAAACCACGTGCTAGACACTCACTTGTTTTCGCAACATACGAAATAGCAACACGTTTCTTGCGGGCAAGAGGTATACTTCCGATAGTTGAGGTTGTCGAAAGGCGATTACTCTAGCTATTAAAGACGAGCCTTTTTGGTGTTATTCTATTGCGAAGAAGGCCCCCTGTTTTGGGCGCCAAAACGTCAACATCAAATTTCATTTTACCGGCGGGTGTCTCTCTATTTTGAAATTCAAACTAATATTTTCGGTTTCCCTGTTAGACGGTGCGAACAGCACCCTATTTGGATGCCCCTTCAATCGTCATATTATCGAGACTCAGTTTGACTTGGTTTAAAGCTCTGACCTTCATCATATGTTGCTTGGCCCCAACATCACGACTTCATGGATTTCTTTCATCCTTGAAGACATTCGTATAGTTCATTCCTTTTACGCCTTGAGGCAATATTTACCACTTATGAAAAAAAAAATAAGGACGCTAGCTTTGCACATAAAATCTAATTTGCGCTTAAAGCTTACTATTCTTGTAGTCAACGTAACGTTTGATCGTCAGTTTTGAGAGGAGAGAACCAAAAGCTGCAAGAAGAAAGAAGCGGCAGCGACTCGCCTTTAATCTTTTCTTTTTCGGCGCCAAAGCCACGTGTCTTCGTCACGCCTTGCTATCCCGACTTCGACATGTCTGACCTTTTCCCCGCCCTTCTGAAGCGACGATCGGAGGCTTTCATCATGGCTATCTTTATTTTATCTTTGTACCCTCGATGAGCCGGCGCGCGTTGTAGACTTGTCTTTCGCTTCTGCCTTGTCTATTATACCTTCACTCGTCACCCTATACGTGTATGTCTTTAATGTTTGCGACACTCGGGGACGGCATACGTCATCTCTTTGTTCGCCTTGCTTAACTCCCTTCTTTGAACCAGTACAAAAGACCTTACTCGCTTACAGGGCACAGTCAACTCTAAAAGAACACAGTCAGGCGCTTGCTTTAGCTGTTTTTTCTTGCGTTCCACCTAAAAATATCGCTCATAATGAAATTACAAAAACTTTGTGTGTTTTTTTTTTTCGCTTTCTCTCTTTTCAAGGTACATTATTTTAACCTTTTCTTATCCATGCAATGCCTGTGTTTTTGCTGTAACGTTCTATGAAACAACTACGCTGTAACAAGTCAGTGGTATCAGCTGGCAGACTTTCTCAACTTTTCTGTAAACGGAGTAATAGTCATTGTACAAAAGACTATATATAAACCAACAAAGGGATCTCCGCTTGCGTCTGTTGAGCCATTTCATTATGTGCTGTGCAACTTTGTAACAGCACGAACGGAATGAGCGTAATAAACCTCGATACTTATCAAGTCACGCGAAAGGTCAATGTGGCTCCTCTCGACCACAACAATTTATAACAGTCGCGCCCTTAATTGCAAACGAAGAGCTCTGAAACCTTGCAAGCGTGCATTGTTTTCAGTCCTTGCACAAGAGCGGTATTAGGAAAGTACGATTCCAAAAGAAGCCTCAGAAACACTGAGAAATGTATAGAACACATTATCTTTATCCTTTTTTTTTTTATCTGAGGCATCTTTTAACTAGTTGTACTGTTACTTTCTTTATCGTATTCGCCTTTTTTTATGTTTAGACTCCTCACGTTTCGCCTACGACACTATGCGCACCTCCTCCTCTCTGTAAGCATCGTTGTCGAGGATTCAAATAGCAAAGGTAAATCAAATAACAAAACATTTATTGTAATGTGAACGCAGCAGTGACGTATTCTGATAAGTCCAAGGCGTGTCACGTGACCGCAGAGGTCACGAATGTACCACATAATGATTATATCGTTCGAATTATACTCTCGCAAGCACCGAGAGAACGGAATAGTTTTTCAGAGCTGCAGTTGCCTACGGAGACTCCGAAGGTTGCTCTATGCAGTTCTCGTAGTCTGCAACGAAAGGCTGTTTTATGGCTATAACTATGAAATGGTTATAAGCATGTCATTTAATGGGGCAGACTTGTGATATATAGCGAATGTTTTTTCTTTATATGTATATAACTGCGAAGTGGTTATAAGCATTCCATTCAACGAGGCAAACTTGTATAGCAAATGGCACTACACATTTGGTAGAAAAATTCCAGGGATTCAATTAATCCTGCGTAGGTGTAGTAACGCGACTGACTGGCTGAAAAACTTTATTGAGCAGAAATAAGGGAGGGGGATGTGTAGGTGGCGTCCCTAGTCCGGGAATTCCGCGGCTGCCGCTACTATCCGCGCACGTGTCACGAGGGCCCGTTGGGCCTCTAGTCCAGAGCTGGATAGGGCAGCCTCCCACATCTCAGTTTTTGGCACTGCATTTGGGACATCAGGTGGATTGTGTGGGCAGGTCCACACCATGTGGAGCAGGCCTGCCTTCTCTCCGCAATATTTAAATTTGGGATCGCAGAGCCAGAGGTGTATTGTGTTCAAACGTCCTAGTGTGTTATATGTACCTGTCTGTAGGCGTCGCCATCTAACTTCCTCCGCTTTGGACAGCCTCTTGGCTGGGGGTGGATATTTTTTGCGAGAGAATCTGCAGTGCTGTAACCTCTCTGCGTACGTCGCCAGAGGGCCAGGACAGTGGGGTGTGGGGGATGGAGGGGTCGAGTCCCGGATGACGAGAGCTCGGGCAGCGGCATGGGCGCACTAGCTCCCTTCCACGCCTTGATATCCCGGTGTCCAGACGAGGCATTTGCCTTGTTCGAAGTGTCCATGAGTTTTCAATATTCTGGCACCCTGGGGACATATTCATCCTTTGATGTAGTTGCGGTAGGCAGCCATAGAATCTGTGATTATATAGGCGCAGGTGGTATGCGTGGAGGCTAAAGCAATGGCCACCTCCTCGGCCGTTTCTATATTGTCATCGCAGACGGTGAGGGCATCGATAAATTGTTGTTGGTGAATCACAACCGCTACCGTGTACTCTGCTTCTGACTTTGCTGCGTCTACGTAATAGGACTAAGTGTCTTTCCCGTATTTTTCCTGGATGTATTTGGCCCGCACCTTCCGGCCCCCTTGGTGGAACAGGGGATGCGAAATGCGGGATTGGTTATGAACGAGTTTGACCACCGGGGCGGTATAGCCTGTTTTTGTACGAGACCTTGCGGGCTAGTCAGGTTAAGGTCCATAAGGACGTTCTGGCCATACACTACGCTAACCTATCTCGTACGCACTTGCTCAGATGGCGTATTTGTGTGTCGTACTTACCTAAAGAGCGACGCAAGTGGCACTTCATAAAGGCGGCGATGTGTGCAGCAATTTTGTGCAGTGTGTTGCAATTTTACATGCGGCTTGATCAGCTGCGGCGATACTGTAGTTCATAAAGAAAAAAAAAAGCGGCCAAGTATAGTGATCTCGTGTGTGGGCCGAGTTCTTTTCGTTCTGACGACGATTCGAAACCTAGTAGATGCGATGTTCTTTTGCTGTATTGAAAGTTCGAACGGACACTGTCGGTCCACAATTCCTGTCTATGCCACAGTGACATGAGAAATGATTTCGCATTAATACCATGGCGTCTTGAAACCAGCCAGGTAACTTCCGACTCGCTACCCAACGACATTTGCTGTCACCGTTGACACGGAAAGGTGTGCACGAGAATTCTTATTCTCATTTCTACAACTAAAGAAGCGTCCTTACGATCGTAATTATGGAAAAGGGGACACCTACTTGGCGCGTGATATTTTTCGCCAGCACAATGAAAAGTGCCCGCGCCCCGAGGCTGTAATTCACTGGATCAGCGCCAAAGTTCGGCGAACTTAAAAGCGCGTAAATGGGTACAGAAGACAATTGAAACAACAGTCTGAGCAGTTAGATCACACCTGCCCCTTGCACAATTGCAAGCAATGATCAAATGGTTGTCAGGCATCCCCCTCATCACATGTCCATTACACGGGTACTCGCTGCCCCCAACCGTAGAGCACAAGTAGATCACAGAAACTCTTTCAAAGCTTGCAGTTATCGTACTCTGATCTAAACCTTAATGTGACAAATGTCACATTAAGGTGCCTTCGCTCTGAAGCATTCAAGTTCTGAGATTGGTTGTGCCCGACGAAGTGGCCTACATTCAAAGGCTACTTTACGCCCTAAACTTTTCAGCCATAATAAATATACACCCCTGACTCGTACACATCACTTCAAAGTTGTTGTTCATCCATTTAAACCTGTTGTTTTATGTTTATCCGAGTTAATTAGCACCTCACACAATTCACAAGTGTGTGCTCACCTCGCCTCATGCATATATGATTGGCAGGGTAGTTTGATTACTAGTGCGCTAGCATTGGCCAATTAGACCACCCAAAACGTTGGACTCTAAGTTATATAGGCGCAATGGCCATTTCACGATATGTTTGGTATAAAAATAGTCTTTTATTTTGGTTACCAAGTAAACTTTGAAGAGGGGCAAAATTTATAACGCACGTAATTACACGTACGCATTGTCACTTTTGAAAGTGAAAGTTCATGAGTGTGAACAAATTTGCCGAATACATAAATATACAGTCCTAACTCCGCTCAGCCTCAGCCGGTTTCTCCTCCTCTTTCTATATTGCTGCTCGCCGCGCAAGCTGAGCATGTGCAGCCACCGGTTATCCTTTTTCAGGGACATACTTTCGCAATCGCCCTGTTCGCTTGTGAGGATATTGCACAGGGGTAGACACACGTGACATGCATTCTGGCTCCATACCAACCTGGTGCAAATACGCCTGTACACAACCAAGCGCGGCTGCTAACTGACGCCGAGCCCGTGCACCGCCACTCTCGTCCAGCGTTACAGCGTCGTAAAAGTAAGGCTGTACTATATTTAAGAAACAATTTAGGTTAGCGTCCTCGGTCAAAACTGGCATCTATTCAGGTTTCTCGCTTTGAGCATTACAGCTCTCTTTCAGGTAAGCCACAATTTCAATGAAATACTTTCTCGCTGAACTAGCATCCATGTCAGCGTGTCTGACAATCATTCTCGTCTTCCATACAGTGTGGAGGGCAATCAACATGATGAATTTGTTTGACACACCCCCTTTATTATGGACAGGCAAGAGCTGTATTGGTATACCACACGGCGTATTTTGCAGATCCTTTCTTAAAGTCGTCTACAAGATGCCCCAGAGAAATAGTGCAACTTAGCAGTAATGAAAGATATGGCTTCTGATTTCCGCAGATAGCGGCCATTCAAGCATTCCATTAACCATGGTACAAAGGAGCCTTTTTCCCTCAACCATAATTTCAGAGGTAATGAACCACTCTGCAAAAGCAAGAGGAAACGTTTTGCTGACGATCCTACTGGCATGTTTATAACTATTTTTAACATGCCCTTACCTCCCCATCTACAGTGCAATGAACGATACAGAGGTACTAACAACATTACATCAGGCAAGTGCTCGTAAAAGTGCTTATATGTTACTGCATTTAAGTATTCCAATGAGAATACTGCAAAACATTTAAATTTACTCTACGCCGAATTCCTGAGAGCGTGTCCATAATTAACCTTGTCTAACCCAAAGGCCCTAGAGGGAAATAAGTAAACAAAACATCGGTAACGAAATAATGGAAAAAGAAATAAAAATTAAGAACAAAAATTAAAGATTGAAAAATTTTGAAAAATTGAAAAATAAAAAATAATGAAAATGAACCCAATAAAAATTGAAGATGACTCTATAGCATCGCTTCAACAACGCCAACACCGTTCATGCTTTCGCATTTCTGCAGTACAGGTTCTTCAGGTCGCTCAAATATTCTACGATGGAGCTTTTTTCCTGCTCTCACCTTAAAACTACGCGTAGGTTGTTCACCACATTCAACTATAAGACGTTCTTTCGCTCCGAAAAGGGCACCTTGCGGTCACTAGTCCAACCAACGACGAAAGTAGTGACATGCTCTTGTTCCTTATGCATTCCCCATTCTGTATGCATTCGCACCTTTACAGCCTTATGCGTATGCAGAACAAATACAGGAACAGCAGCCGATAGTGCTGCGGGTAATCTACTTAGGTTCTGGAGTGTTTTCGTCGCCCAACGATCGCGACCTCCTCCGGGCTTTCGCTTGACGTCACTGTAGCCCCATCCTCGCTCATTCGCAGTGTGTGCTTACGATGCTCTTGTCGCTGCATTCAATGCTCTCCAGCTTCACGCGTGCAGCGGCAGGGAGTGCAGTAGAGTGAAAATACAGATAGAATATATATACACGTATATATAGATAGGGAAGATAGAGAAAATAGGGAACACTGCAGGAAAACATTGGTCGCCTGGCGACGATTGTAGCAACAGGCAGCACAATCGGATTAGGCTTCTACAGAGAGCTCTGACTGAGTGCTCTAAGCTTAGTGCACTTTTTTCTTTCCGTGTGATTCGCCTATTCCTGGGCTGCGCACTTGCTGATAGGGAGCTTCAGTGTTGAAAAGGAGGAGCTCATTACCCAGGTGGAATCTTATTTTGCATGAAACCGTTAGTTTGTAAACGCAAGCACCTTTTAAATTAGCTTTTAAAATAGCTAAAATAGAGGCCTGCTATATGCGAGCTTGCAGTACAATTATTCGCACTAGTTAAAAAAAATGTGATAAGCTTCTTTTCCTTTGCTTCGCTACAGGATCATAGTGTTACGGAAATGGAGTGTCAAGCAGAGCTAGTAAACGGAAGACGGAAGACGAAATCGAAGTGTGCGCCCTCCGTTTGACCTTATCTTGGAGAAAGGAAACAACTGAGGACATGCCCTTGCTATTTATTCCCAATGCATCTTGAGTTGCTTTGAAGTAATAAGCCAAATAAATTAAACCAAACCAATCGAATGCGTAATAATAAACACAGTCACCAGTGAGCAGTCTTTCGTCAAGAATAATCCAAAAACGCCGACAAATAAGCTTACTGTACATGTTTCTTCAAAGTGACATAAGAGCACTAAGCTTGGTTAACAAGTACTTGACTATCGGCTACTCCACGAAGTCCAAATCTATAGCTATAACAAGAAAACACAAAAAGTGAAGCTATCATATCTGACCGTGGTACGCACAGCTTGTGAGGGAAAATAAGGTGCATTTAATCAGAGGCGTTTCAAACTTTAGAAATCTAGTGAAGGGGGACTGCCAAGACAGCGTAGCAGTCACAATTTTCAGCCATGACGGTGTTATATGGACTCATAAAGAGTATTAGTTTACCGTGATCCGCGATCCGCTACCGTTATCCGCCACCGCACGTTCCACTGCGCATGCCCATGACCCCTTGATGCCAATAGATGGCGCCACATACTGGATGCCGATAAGCAACCCTATCTTTAGATGTCGGAACATAGACCTGCCGCGTCGGGACCAACCAGCTTGTGTGCCCCGCCCACACGTGGAAGAGGGTCACAGTGGCGGATCGCGGATCACGGTAAGCTAAATCACTCTAATGACACAACATTGCGTCTTCACAACGCCAGCACACCAGTGCTTGTTTGAAAATATGCCGATAAGCCTGAAACTGGGGTGCCTTGCCGAATGCCAAGAAAGCAATGTGTACAGCTCTTTCAGTTACTGTCGATCTGTGCCAATATTGCGTTTTCATTGATTTTCGCTCACCTTTGTGCTTTGTAAATTGATCATGTTGAACCGAAGAGCGACTATGACGCCACTCGATGTCAGGCTCCGTGTTTATTTCTTAGCTTCGCGTGCACTGCCTTTTGTGGGATCGATTCTCGTGTGTTTAGGCTCGCTTTCTCTCTATGGGCATGCGCAAGCTGCCTGTCTACAAACACGTCTCGATTCAAAATGCCGCCGAGATTGGGCCTATGGAAGAGTTCAGTCAACAGGAACAAACAAAAGAGGATCAAAAGGCCGTCGTGTGACTGTTCACTCCATTCCAGTTTCCGAAAGTGCATCTGCTACCCGGACATTGAAGCAGACTTTGTGAACAATCCGCTTGGACACATGTGTAATGCGTGTAAGAGACTGTGGCACCAAATGGATTTGACACCGGCGAGTAATCTAATGTATGAGACTGCGTTTGAAGACTCTACCAAATCGAAATACTATAAGACAAAACTGAGACCGCTGCATGCTGCTTCACAGATCATCGGGCAGTTTTTGTCAAGCAAAATGAATAAAAGATGTGCATATTCAATGTTTCTCATTGCTTGGCGTTGGTTGGCGTGTCCACATGCAAGCATTTTGAATTCAATTTAACTTTGTTCGGTACCATTTCATGAAACGTTCGTCTAGTGCAACACAAGCACTCCAGCAATACAGTCTCAACACGAACCCGCTGCTGAACAAGCGTCTTTATTTCTCTGTCGAGACGATGCATTAGCTTCTATTTCTCCCTACTTCATCGACTCAGACGTGTGCCTTCAGTTTCCCCGGTGTTTGTGCTCGCCATGTAAGCCACGTCGTCTCGGAAGCGAGGCAAACGACGCGGGCCGCGAACAGAATCTTGTTTCGTGCAACAATGTGGGAAAATGCCGAGCAACTGTTCCCAGCTACAAACACAATGTTTGCATGGACGAGCGAAAGGGAGGCAGTGTGAAACGAAGTGCCAAATGTGCGCAGCGGCTGTTGCGTCGCTAGGCCACTGTGTTTGGATTTAGCATACATTTATGCGCGGGCCTCACATAATATTTTTGTTTGAAAAAGCAAATTGAATGGCAGTAAACAATGCATGCCTATGCGGAAAATTTTCCGTGTCCCAGTTCGGGGCATTCTCTAGTCTTCTTTTTTTTTTTTTTTTCCGCGCTAGCCGTGCGAGAACAGAGGAAAAGCAAACAAACAAAGAAAAGAAAGGAACGAAGTATGCACCCCTTCGGGCTTTCCATCAGTTTGCTGTGCATGCCATTTCCATAACATTACGGCCGAGCTGCCCGTTAAAGTGAACTGGCTTTTCTTGGTGTGTGTATTTCATTTTGGTCTCCGTATCGCTAGGTATTGCGCCTGCCCAGAAAGCGGTTTCGTATTGTTTTTCAATGTCACGAAGACTGAAGCATACGTGATCGATCACATGATTAACTTCAGTATCCCGATCGTGACTCTATTACACCGAGACGTGTGGGTGAAAGGTACTTGCACGTGATTGAGAACTTATAGCGAACTGAAGTTATGTCACAGAAGAAAAAAAAATCGAAAATGGCACCCTCGCGTCTCACACAAGGAAGGCAGATTTTGCCGAAGGTTTCTGAGCTGACTTGCTTCAATAACTTAAGCAGATCTGATGGTGGAAAAAATTTGTTGGTCAGATATCGGGGCGCTTGCCTGAGACAAGTTCTGTAACTTTTTTTTTTTTTAATGACACAGATGTGATAACTTTTTTCTTTCATCACAACAACTGTTTAAAAGTTTGTTTATAATGTTTAGAACTCAAAAGCGTTGATTGCAAGGATATGAAAATATTATCAGGAAAGAAAGGCAGCTTAATCAGATAGCTGCTTTCGCCGCCTACCTACACTACAAAAAAAGAACACGAAGTGAAGGGAAACGGTGGTACAGCGGGATGATGTCAGAAGCAAAGACAGTGTGCAAATCTATAGTGACGTCATATGAAACCAATCGCAGTCAGGAACCTGCCGTCTACCCCTGTCCCGTTCTCTCCATTTGCACCCTTCCGCTATGGCAACAGACTTCTAAACAGAGAATATTGCTGAGTCATTCGTAATTAGAATAAAAAGGCTATAATGTACTACGTCATGCAAGCCACCCAAAAACTCATAGTTAACCGTGTTGAAGCAACGTAAACGATGTTAACGCTGGCGTTTCTTTTGTCACTGACTTGACGCCTAGTCACAGTGTTAAAATTTGCAACAAGGTGGGACGTGCGGAAGTCCTGCTGAAATCTTGAGTTAAAACTGCGCGACGTTAATACCAAGGCTAGAAACATTATATAATTGTAATATAAATAATCCCTTTGGCATATACATTGCCTGTTCGTTTTTCATGTGCGTATCCCTTCCTTCTCTTAGCTCGAGACTTCTCGTATAAGGAAGACAAAGCAGCTACGAAGTTTCCAACGACTGCTTTTGATGGATTTGCGTTCGTGCCGACACCGGCAAAAAAATCATTTGAGCCGTCTTCTTCCCTGAATGATCTGAACCGAATAAAGGAGTCTTGTGCGGTGTAAATTGTTAAGCCAGAATTGCGCATCATATTGCCGCGAAACCTTCAAAACAGTATTTGTTGTTTTTTGGCGGCCGCCGGCATACAGGCTTATCACTCTGATTCTGGACCGCGTATCGGTTCCGTAATCTTTGTTTGTTAATGCTCGATGTCGCGAGTCACACCTTTATCAGTTTTGTTGTAGCACAAGATGCACCGAGATCTGTCTCGAAGGTTCCGGCCACTCGGGTGTCTTTCCACAATGTTCCAGCCCGTGCTGGTAGCTGTTTGCGACGTTATCTAGATTATTCTGTGCAGCCTTTAAATTGAGCGTTGCCGAGTGTGACGGGCATTCTTTGTTCGACGATCGACGAGCACGTTTGTTTCTATCGCCGCCGCCGAGTTGCTTAGTTCTTTTGCGGGCGCAAGTCAGCCCAAATAAACAGTTTCTTTAGTGCAATCATCGACCCTTCAATTGTGTCGTCGACCTCGTCACCACTACGTGACATCTGGTGGAGGTGCTACCTTTGATCCTTCGAGCGAAGACCCAAGCCGTGTTCCTGCCGCCCTGGAAGACCAGCCTACAGGTCACCGAGCCAGCCGCCGACTTCAAGGCCTACAACCCGAACACGGTCTGCTGCCTGACCCCATTCGATCTCGGAAGACATCGACGCTGACAATGGCCCAGCCTACAGCACCGGTTGTTTTCGTCCAACCCCGTGAGCCCCACTGCTTCCATGGACTACAGGATGAAGATGCGGGAGATTGGATGGACCTCTTCGACCGTGTGGCAGATTTCAACGGCTGGAACGACGCCGCGAAACTTAGGCAAGTTTACTTTGTTCTGCAAGGACATGCCCGAGTTTGGTTCGAAAATCATGAAGCAACTATGAATGATTGGGAGACTTTCAAGGAAGCGTTTCATACTGCCTTTTCAAGCGTCGTCCGAAAGGAAAGAGCCAAGGCCCTCCTTCAGTCAAGACTCCAACTTACTGACGAGCCTGTCCTGGCATACGTTGAGGAGATGAAGCGCCTCTTTCGCCGCGCCGACCCTAACATGACCGAAGGAGAGAGGGTCAAATTTTTAATGCGAGGCGTCAAAGAATCGCTTTTTGCAAGCCTTGTCCGAAATCCGCCAAAAACCGTGCCGGAATTTGAAACGGAGGCGTCTACTATCAAGAAGACGTTGGCCACCCGGATGCGCCACTACGAGCGACCGCTTCAGCCGGACTGCTCAAACCACTACACCTACGCATCCACAAGCGGAGAGAACCTTCGGGACCTCATCCGAGAGATAGTGCGAGAAGAGCTCCGCCGACTGATGCTATCATCGCAACAACCGCAGGTGGCGACGCTCGCGGACGTCACCTGTGAAGAAGTCCAGCAGGCGCTGGGCGTTCCTCAAGCGACGGCTGCGACTGTTCCAGCACACGAGGCAACAGCGATGAACTACGCTGGTGCATTACGTCGCCCTCCGCCCCGACGTGATGACTTTCCGAGCCCTCGCCGCAACCGTCCTGTTCCCGAAAGCCGCCCCTTGGCCCCCGCCCGCCAAGCCTACCAATGACCCCCAAGCCCCAGAAAGTGCGACGCCTGGAGGACAGCAAACAACCGACCGCTCTGCTTCCATTGTGGTGAGGCAGGACACATCCTCCGTCACTGCCCGTACAGGCGGATCGGCCTCCGTGGTTTCGCTGTCGACGCCTCACGACCCCGTCCTGGCGAGCGACCACAGGAAATCAACGACTTCCTGCGCAGCGGAGAGCACTCGTCGCCAAGGCGTCTATCACGATCACCATCGCCTTACAATGCCCGATTTGCGTCGCCGGGCCGCAGTTACGTGCAAGGACGGCCTCCTAGCCCCCGTAGGGGAAACTAAAGGCCTTTGGAGGTGAGGTTGCTCAACGACGAAAATACGAAGATCCTCCGCCGCCGACGACCACTAACGACGACGCAACCATTTCATCGCCGCTCCACACGACGTCATCGATGACATCACGACCATACTGCAAGCAGACAACACCGCCCAGAGCAGTAACTACGGTATGCCCCGGCCATGACCTGAAGAAACGACGGAGCCGAGATCGGACACTAAGGCCCACGTGCAATGCGAGGACGCGAACAAGTGACCTTGAAGTTGATATCGACGGTCGCAGAGCCACTGCCCTAGTAGACACCGGAGCTGACTATTCAGTCATTAGTGGACCGCTAGCCTCTCAGCTCAGAAAAGTTACCACCGCTTGGGATGGCCCGCTGATTCGCACCGCAGGTGGCAATCTGATTACTCCATCGGGACGATGCATTGCAAGAATAACCGTAAATGGGCGTACTTACCCCACCAGCTTTGTGGTCTTGCAGCAGTGCTCCCGCGACGTTATTTTAGGCATGGACTTCCTAAATGAACATAGGGCTATCATCGACTTGCGATCCAAGCTCATCAGGCTCTCTGCAGACAAAGCCATTCCTGCTACGACGACGTTGATGCAACACATCGCTCTAAACGTCCTCGATGAAGAATTGACCGTCCCGCCCTGATCAAGCATCGCAGTCTGCGTAGGTAGCGCAAACATCGAAACCGCTGAAGGCATCGTCGAAGGAAATATCCAATTGCTCTTAGAACGAGGTGTCGGCATCGCAAGAGCCATCGCGAAATTCCGGAGAGGTCAAGCTCAGGTGCTGGTAACAAACTTCACCGAAGAATACCGGCATCTCAACAAGGGCACGACGATCGCTTTTCTCGACGAATTAGCCGACCTCAAAGATGTATTCGCCCTCCACGACCAAACGCTGGAAGACGCACCGGACCAATTCCGTCAGCCCAAATTTGACATCAACCCGGCATTGACCCACAGCAGGAAAGACCAGATTCCCAGTCTTCTTCGAAGCTACGGGGAGTGCTTCTCGACATCATCGAAGGTACGACAAACACCACTGGCCAAGCACCGCATTATAACGGACCAACACGGCCGACCTCTGCGCCGAAGCCCTTATCGTGTATCGCCGCGAGAACGGCAGGCCATTCGCAATCAAGTTGAGGAAATGCTGCGTGATGACGTAATCCAGCCATCGAACAGCCCCTGGGCGGCACCAGTCGTTTTGGTCAAGAAGAAAGACAGCACACTTCGCTTCTGCGTTGATTACCGCCGCTTGAATAGCATAACGAAGAAGGATGTCTACCCACTTCCCCGCATCCACGACACTCTCGACCGGCTCTGCAATGCAAGGTACTTCTCATCGATGGACCTGAAGAGCGGATATTGGCAAATTGAGGTCGACGAAAGAAATCGCGAGAAGACCGCATTCATCACACCGGACGGCCTTTATGAGTTCAAGGTGATGCCATTTGGCCTCTGCTCCGCACCAGCCACGTTTCAAAGAGTAATGGACGCAGTCTTGGCAGGCTTGAAGTGGCAAATTTGTTTGGTATATTTGGACGACGTTGTTGTCTTCTCGTCAACCTTTGAAGACCACCTCAAACGACTACAGACAGTGTTGGAAGCCATCAAGTCATCGGGACTAACACTAAAAGCAGAGAAGTGTCACTTCGCCTACGAAGAACTCCGGTTCCTAGGTCACATAGCCTAGGTCACTCCGGTTCCTAGGCTGTGCGCTTATTATCGATGATTTGTCAGAAACTTTTCGCGGATCGCCGAACCGTTGACGCAGCTTACAAAGGCTGACGTACCTTTTAAATGGGAAGCGCCGCAAGGAGAAGCCTTCGACGAACTCAAGCGCCGTCTGCAATGCCCTCCTGTACTTGGCCACTTTGATGAAAACGCCGAGACCGAAATTCACACCGACGCGAGCAGTGTGGGCCTAGGAGCCGTTCTCGTCCAGAAGAGTGCCGGACAGGAGAAAGTAATCGCCTACGCTAGCAGGTCACTCACAAAAGCCGAAGCCAATTACTCGACGACCGAGAAGGAGTGCCTTGCAATCATCTGGGCCACTTCTAAGTTTCGTCCATACCTATACGGCCGACCATTCAAGGTGGTATGCGACCATCACGCGCTCTGCTGGCTGGCTAATTCGAAAGATCCCTCCGGCCGCCTTGCCAGATGGAGCCTACGACTTCAAGAATTTGACATGACTGTTGTCTATAAGTCGGGCCGAAAGCATTCCGACGCAGACTGCTTATCCCGCGCTCCCGTCGATGCTTCCCCGAAGGACGATGACGACGACGCCTTTTTGGGACCGGTAAGCGCCAGCAGTTTCGCAGAACAACAGCGATCAGACCCTGAGCTGAAAGCGCTAGCCGATTACTTGGAAGGAAAGACCGCTTCCCCTCCTGGTGTGTTCAGGCGACATTTATCATCCTTCACGTTAAGCAATGGCCTCCTCGTGAAGAAGAACTTTGCACCCAACAAGACCGCGCAGCTTCTCGTAGTGCCTAAAACCCTTCGGCAAGAAATTCTGCAGGCGTTGCACGACGAGCTCACAGCAGGCCACCTCGGATTTGCGCGCACGTTGCGTCGAATCCAGGAGAAGTATTACTGGCCGCGACTGCCTGCCTGCCGAAGTTTTCCACTACGTGAAGACGTGTCGTGAGTGCCAACGACGCAAGACGCCGCCGATCAGACCAGCAGGACTACTAAACCCGATTCCGCCCCCAATCCTGCCCTTTCAACAAATTGGGATGGATCTCCTCGGCCCCTTTCCATCTTCGTCTATGGGTAACAAGTGGATCATCGTGGCCACTGACTACCTTACCCGTTACGCCGAAGCAAGAGCACTACCAAATGGTACCTCGGCAGAAGTTGCCAAATTTTTTGTCGAACAAATTCTCTTGCGACACGGCGCCCCAGAAGTGCTCATCACGGACAGGGGAACGGCGTTTACGGCAGAGTTGACGCAAGCCATCCTGGAATACAGTCACACAAGCCATCGACGAACAACTGCGTACCATCCCCAGACCAATGGCCTTACGGAGCGCCTGAACAAAACGATCGCGGACATGATCGCTATGTACGTCGACGCTGAACACAAGACCTGGGACGCCATCTTGCCGTACGTGATCTTCGCGTATAACACGGCAATCCAGGAGACGACCAGAGCGACCCCGTTCAAGCTTGTGTACGGTAGGGAGCCCACGACGACGCTCGACGCAATGCTACCGCACGTAACCAACGAGGACAACCTCGACGTCGCCGCCTACCTGCAGCGTGCAGAGGAAGCTCGACGACTCGCACGGCTGCGTATTAAAGACCAACAGCGCACCGACAGCCGACGATACAACTTACGACGACGCCACGCAGAGTACAATCCAGGGGACCAAGTGTGGGTTTGGACACCAATTCGCCGTCGTGGACTTAGTGAAAAGTTGTTGCGTCGATACTTTGGGCCGTACAAAATCATTCGCCGCGTCGGACCACTGGACTATGAAGTCATTCCCGACGGAACTTCAGCATCACAACGGCGACGCGCACGCCCAGAAATTGTACATGTTGTACGACTGAAGCCTTATTACGCACGTTAAACAATCTGTGGTGTTTAAACTTCGCAGTGTTTAAGTTGCTTTGTTTTGGAACATCGAGGCGATGTTTTTTTAAGGCGGGAGTAATGCCGCGAAACCTTCAAAACAGTATTTGTTGTTTTTTGGCGGCCGCCGGCATACAGGCTTATCACTCTGATTCTGGACCGCGTATCGGTTCCGTAATCTTTGTTTGTTAATGCTCGATGTCGCGAGTCACACCTTTATCAGTTTTGTTGTAGCACAAGATGCACCGAGATCTGTCTCGAAGGTTCCGGCCACTCGGGTGTCTTTCCACAATGTTCCAGCCCGTGCTGGTAGCTGTTTGCGACGTTATCTAGATTGTTCTGTGCAGCCTTTAAATTGAACGTTGCCGAGTGTGACGAGCATTCTTTGTTCGACGATCGACAAACACGTTTGTTTCTATCGCCGCAGCCGAGTTGCTTAGTTATTTTGCGGGCGCAAGTCAGCCCAAATAAACAGTTTCTTTAGTGCAATCATCGACCCCCTTCATTTGTGTCGTCGACCTCGTCACCACTACGTGACAATATCCCTGTAAATTCATATGCAGGATGCTAGAGCGATCATTAACATCAAAGCGACAAAAATACGAAGTTGTTCTCATAGCGCTCGTTGCGCGCCTCACCTACAGTCTCCCAAATCTTAAAACAACCAAGACGGAAAAGAACAAGATAAATGCCCTAATCAGGAAGGCATACAAACTGGCTCTGGAATGGCCACCATACGCCTCTAACAGCAAGTCTGACGATCTGCGAACGCACTGCACCTTTTAAGAACATACGAAGCTATGCTCGACTTTTAAATCAGAAGACTTAAACAGACTAAGACGGGCTGCGATGTTCTTACGAAACTCGGATATCCCCTTAAATACGACAATAGCACACAAACGACAAACTACGCACTAGATATCAGGGATACTTTCACGATCCGATCGCTGCCCAGGAATATCGACCCAGCCAATCATGACGGCAGAAGAAATGTCAAAGCCAAAAACCTTGGAAAACACTTGGGCAGAAAACATTTCGCGATATACGTCGACACAGCGAGGTACTAAGGCAGAGAGGCGACCGCAGCCGCGGTCACTGACTCGCGAGTCAAGCTCATATATGGAACAAGTATACGAACCAAATGCATCCGGACGGCGGAAGAGGCAGCAGTAGCCCTAGTAATCTCGAAGGGAAACTTAAGAAAACAGTTTGGATAGTCTCGGACTTACAAGGCGCCTGTCCAGCCTTCGAAAACAGCAGGATTACTCACAAAACAAACAAGTTCCTAGCCGGCCGGCAGGAAGGAACAGACCCAGAAGACAACACACGATTGTTTGAGGTGTAGGGTGACACTAGAGTAGATGCCGAGGTTCCACTAGCCGGGTGGCGGAGCCATCGGTAAAGTATTTCACAGCACCAGACACAAACGGGGAAACATGGTGAGGATGCTTATGACCGTTCGGTTGCACCTTTTTTTTATTGTATCTTTGCTCACCCCTGCTTGGAGTCAAACGACTCTGCAGTATTACTAAATAAATAAAATAAAAAGAAATAAATCATACGAGCGCATAGGGACAGGCGTAGAAAGTACGAACTTCCACATGACAAACTAAGCATAGAGCAAGCCACTACCCTTAGGCGCCTACGACACATATCTGAACAGAGCCCTGTACCTCAAGATATGGTCATCACAATACAAAAGCGAATTTATATGGTGCGGAGACACTGCTACACTATATATACCACACAACATGATGATGTAGGGCTACCCCACAATGCCTAAAATAGATAGCCCAAGTCCTGAGCAGTGAGAGGACCTTCTAGCCGACTCAGACGCCTAGCATCAGCTCATGCTGTTGTAGCGAGCCAGAGCTGCTGCTGAGGCCAACGGACTCCTGGACAAAGGTCTGCCAACCATTGCTCTTTCCTGAAACACAAACCCTAACCCCCAATTTTCCCCAATAAAGTTTATCAATCAATCAATCAATCAACTTGTTTTTTAGGCGGAAACTTTACGTACGCTGGACATATTTCTCGCAAAACAGGACCTCAGAGCACCCAGCATACACTCCTCATCTGCAAACTAAGCTTAGTGTTACGCACATACTAGTGCTAACTACTAGGATCAATGCGATTAAAGGCCACCAAGCACGCATTTGACAGCTTTGTGTTTTACCCGTCGTGGTGGTGCAGTGGTTAAGACGCTCGATCCGTGTGTCCAATGATGCGGATCCGGACGCGGCGACCGCTTTTCGATGGAGGCGAAAAGCAAGGCGACCGTGTACTGTGTGTGACGCCGGGGCACATTGAAGAACCCCAGGTACTCAGTCCTCCACTAAGGCGTCTCTCATAACCCAAGTCGCTTTGGGACGTAATACCCCGCAAATTAAATCAAACCAGCTGTGTGTTTTAGTTTGTGCTTGCATTTGATTTAGCTTCGGTGCGCATGACATTGCTGCATTTGTGAAGATAGCGTAGGTAGCTAGAAAAAACGGTTCGTTTTTTTTTTTTCTTTTTTTTTTAATAGTGACTGCTGGCAGTAATCAGGAGCCAAGTTTCGTATCTCTCTCGAATGTGGGTGTCGTTCTAAGGAACCGAGGAATCAATTCCACCTCAAATGCGATAGTAAACGGCCGGCATGCTTTCCGTCGCTCGGTGTATGCTGCTATGTGGTGCGATGTAGTGCCGCTGAATCACGAGCAGGTTTCGTCATGATGTAAGCAATCTGCGAGCCGAAGCTATATCCCGCTTTTATGCACATCAACGCGAAACCATGCTGGTTCGTTCAGGCCAGCACTCGTGAAGAGCTATGACGTCACATTTACATTGATTGGTCACCCTCCTTGCCCCCGGCGCTGTATAAACCCTTTGTTACGCAGGTTTCTATGTCACTGTGGGCGGGGAAACTTTCACGCCGCCACGTCCAAGTGTATTCCGCGAGGAGAGGCTTTGCATCAGGGAATCATGCCTGCCGGTCATTCAAACACACTCATGAGGAATGCGCCCCAGGACTCTTGCACGTCTCAGCAGGTGTCCCAGCCAAACGTCGGCAGCTCGCATCAACACGTCAATCAAGACCAGATGGTGACAAGTTGTTCTTTACGACGAAGGAGCGTCGCCGATACGGATATCGAAATTCTGTTGTTCGAGGCGGGACAGAGCTGCCGAACTTCAGCCCCGCTGTGCGCTGATCCAAGAACAGACCACCAAAGAACTTCTCTTTACTCGTTCGCAGAAGCCGAGACTTCACCATCCTGCTCGCCTGACGGCAGCTTCATTTTGAACATCTCGAACAACGAACCTGAGGACGAAGAGCCCGAAGTGACAGGCGTCGTGCAACAAAAGGATGCTGTGGTACCTCCTCACAACCAAGAAGCGCCTGCTGCAGAGCCGAATCCGACGTGTGCCAGCAGCTTGCCACATGTTCCCGTCGTGAGACTGAGCTCTGTGCCTATCTGCCGGATCTGCTACGAACTAGACGAGGAAGAGCCACTCGTCTCCATGTGCATGTGTTCGGGCAGCGTAGGCCGTGTGCATGTGCCTTGTCTAGAACGCTGGCTGAACTCCCGGAATGTGGACCACTGCGAGCTCTGCCACCACCGCTTCCTGACAAGACCAGTCGTTCACCATAGCTGGCTGGTCCGCTTATACCAGTGGTTTCTGCAAATCGAAACGCGGAAGAAACTAAAGGTATTTAGTGACCTTCTGGTATTCACTCTTGTACCGCCGTTAATCGCCCTGGCCTGGTACCTGGCCACCCGTGACCACTCGATCCAGACGCTACGAGATCATCCTTGGCTGATGAGCTTCGCGACGACAATGTTCATCGTAACGTACGTGGTGGGGATGCTTATGACCGTTCGCGTGTACTACTCCTCGTTCATGTCCTGGAAGAGCAGAAATCAAGAACGTAGAACTCTTGTGATGCCTCCCGCCGACGATACCAGAGCTTGCCAAAACAGGGAGACCGATCAAGCGACGAGTTCACTGTAGCTCCCAGAAGCCATCGTTGGAAGTGAAGTCGTGTGAGGCAGTGTCACCGCATTATCGAACACTTCGCCGTAAAAATGCGCTGTTGCAGACTGCCGGGTGGTCTGCCCATTCGGCAATGCTTCGTTAGCCCTTTTAACTCTTTGACAAAACAGCGAGATTGTATTGCCTGGCTATAAACTTTTCTAACAAAACGTTCAAACTTTGCGTTTGCGTATTTTTATTGATTTTTGAGAAAGATTTCCGCGTGCATTCAATGCGGCAGCGTTAGTTCTCACTCCGAAACCCCGCTGATTCGTGTCATAAAATTCGTGATTTGCAGAGGATGTGATAACATTACAGGTGTCTTGTGACCCGGACGGAACAATCGGAGCGGTCGTAACGTGGCCAGAGCTTTCGCTGCTTTCTGTAGCGTTCTGACTTTATTACACCATTCTAACGTCGGCCGAACAGCATTAGACGTTCTCTTCAAATTGAAATAATAAAAGCAATTCGCTTGAATCAAAACAGCCCAATGAGACTGAATTGGGTCGACCACATACTAGTATGAATGCGTCGAAAATTCGATTAGATCGGCCCAACGACTTAAAATTTGGGGTCCAGCAAAAAAAAAAAAAAAAAAAAAAAAGTGACGCCAATTAATTAAACCGCTTCGCCTCTTCGAAGTGCTTAGGCAAGCGGCCACATAATATCAACATCATGGGACGAGTCGGCTTGCTTTTCGCAGTTCGCTACTTAACCTTCAGAAACTGGACCGAGCCGAAAACCATACAGCACATGAAGGTAAAGCACCACTGTTACAGCAATAAAAAAAAAAATGTACGACCGTATTTGCGTTTCTTTTCTGTGTTGTAGTGGGTGGGAACACCCATAGGAAACCTGCTCTGCCAAGACGTCCCTGCAATTGTCCTGCAGCGTGCCTCAGGATTGCTGCATGTTAGCCGCTTGGTTCGCAATAAGTGACCGAGCATATTCAGCACTATTATCGATACTCATGTGAAAGATAACGTCCTTGGCCAGGCGCTCGCGATGTAGCCCAGTTATTTGACACACGCCATGTAAAGCTTCGGCAGAGCGTGCAATCTGATCCCTGTAAGCTCACACAGGTGGCGTGGAAACGCTCTACGGGAACGCCTCAAAGGTATTTGCTCTTCTCGCTAGGATATGTGTTGCGACGTGGCGGTCGCCACAGCAAACTTCACTGCAGGCTGCGTATACAAAAGTGATATTCACTACTTCCTTCAGTCAGCTAGCTACTCACATCGTTACCGTATTTAAGCGATCGGTTATACAGGTCGTTCGGTCGAGAAGCCGTCGGCGTAGTAGTCGGCACCGCATTTCGACATCTATCGGCGGCTCAGTAAAAAGAAATCGTATCAAGTAATTTGTGGTTGCATTGATTGATGATCGATTGTGATAGGCAACGACGAGTTCATGAAGTCGTTCTAATTATTTAGGTAATTAATTAAAGAAATAAGAAAGATGAAAATAGTGAAAAAAGAGGGTCTAAAGATGTCAGAACGCTCGGAATGAAAAGCCAGTGTTTGATTATGCTAATTAGGAAAAGTCAAGGGGAAATAGATAAATTACATAATTTATACAATCGAAGAAAATTAAAAACGCGTTCAAGGGTCTCAGACTGCGCAGAATGGTGAGCCAATGCTTTCTGATGTTAAGTATTGCGGTATAAGAATGTTTAAAAATTCAAAAATAAATAAAAAGCAAAAAGTGCAAATATGGTATCCGCGGAGAGCAATCACGTGATACTCTTAATGGCACCGTCTAACCGTACCCTATATTTTTTTCTTCCTTACATACTGCGCAGTGCGTACCGTATTTTTTTGTTTACAACTCGCGTTTTTTTTTTTTTTTTTGAAAATTTCCTCAGTACGTTTTATCTACGGGTGCGATTTATGTATAGAATAAATCTGGGCCGCAGAGGCTACGTCTGGTCTGCGCCCGAACAGGTGCTTGTTTCGCTGCGCGATTTCAGTGCAAGTTAAAAAGCCCAGGTGGTCTAACTTAATTCCGAGTCTAAAACTGCGACATCGCTCATAGCCCATATATCACTTCGGGACGTTAAGCTCAACAATTTACAATTTTTACAAGGCACGAAATCTGTTGGCGGCGCTGGCGTGTGCCCGAGTCGGGAAATGACGCGCCGCAACTACGGGCCATCTCCTGCCATGCACAGCGACTGGATTTCGGAAGAACTCAAAAGTGAAATTGCATTATCTAGCAAGAACGCAATTCAGCTCATATATTTTTGTAGTCAGTTTAATTCTGAAGAAGGGAAATGTTTTTCATATTAAAATGATAGCTTCGAAATAAGTTTTAATTTTCGAACCGGTTACGCTCGCGTCATTTCCGTGTGTCACTGACCCTTCATTGCATTGATTGCTGTAGCGTGCTTCATGTGTGCTTCACATCCGAGTTTAATGGAGCTACTGAGCGGCCGAAATCATCTTAGAGTGCATAGTTTGTACTGCGTTGTTTTATTAACTGAAAAGACTAGCGCATGGAGCCTTTTCAATTAATCCATGTCACACCAACTAACCCAACTTTCTGATTTGAATGCGTTGTTTTGACAACGCACACAAGCAAGGACTGCTAAAAATGGAGATAGAAGTGTTCGTCTCCGCTTCTGTCAGTCCCTATTTGCGTGCTCTGTTCGCGAAAAACAGCACTGATTGACGGCGGCACGCATACGAGCCACATTGCGATCGATTCACGATCTACTCCATAGATGGAAGTTGCAGCGATAAAGGGTGCTGTCATTGCGCGTATCTTGGCTCTCCATCAGTGTCGCTCAACAGCTGTCACTGCGCGCTGCTGGAAGGTGCTGTACCATCGACGGTATTCCGGCCCGCCTTGTTTTGTAGCCGGTAGGAACAGCAAGCTGGAAGCCCTTCCGCGTTGGCTGTGAGGACAAACCTTTTTTTTTTTCCGCGAACGAACGAGCTACTGAGCTCGATTCTCAATGGCTATGGCGGAATTTCGATGGAAGCCACCTGAGAAGGTGTTTGTGAGCTGAAATTTCAGTGCCTGTCGAAGCAGACTGGGTTGCCGACCCTAATCCGGATTAGGCTACCACTCCGTCAGCTTTGACACATTAAAATATATATATATAGACATAAAGTACCATCCCCAACGCTTTCCTTGGCCTCGCCGGCTGTTGGCTTCTTTCCTTCATGTATTATAACGAGCACCCTCATTTCCCCTTAATTGATCTGCTTGTAGCTTACGGGGGTCTCGGTTCTGGCTATATATATATATATATATATATATATATATATATATATATATATATATATATATATATATATATATATATATATATATATATATGTATATATATATATATATATATATATATATATATATATATATATATATATATATATATATATATATATATATATATATATATATATATATATATATATATATATATATATATATATATATATATATATATATATGTATATTAAGGGGAAATGAGGGTGCTCGTTATAATACATGCCCTCGCTCTGGCAGTCTTGAAGCCATAGGTAGCGTAAGAGGGTTCTAGCACAGCTTTCGCCCTCGCTCTTGATCCCGTTCTACGTGACGCTGGCGGTAACAAAGGACGTTCCACGTCCGCCGCTATGGTTGAGGGTGGCGCTGGTGAACACTCTCAAGGTTCGTATACAGACAACATAAATACCCAAGCAAGTAGCAGGGGGGACAACGGCCGATGTAGCTCAGTTGGAAGAGCACCGGACGCGTTATTCGGAGGTCGTGGGTTTGGTTCCCACCATCGGCACGTTGTTTTTTTCTTCTACTTTGTGTTTAATTATCTTTCCCCTAACAGATTACATTACTAATTTCTGTGATTATCCAAGTAAACAAAAAAAAAGAGAAAGTACCATCCCCAACGCTTTCCTTGGCCTCGCCGACTGTTGGCTTCTTTCTTTCATATATATATATATATATATATATATATATATATATATATATATATATATATATATATATATATATATATATATATATATATATATATATATATACTGGAATGCAAGCAAATTCAGAAGCCAAATTCTGTGTTTATGTCATTGGCACATGCTAATTTAAGGAGGCGGCAAAAACATTTTACAGCTTAAACGGGATAGTATCAGCCGAGAGCTCTTTCCGTCGCTTAATGTACGACGCAGTGCCGATTTGACGCGATAAAGTAGAAATAGAGCCGTAGAGCTACATCTCTAACAGCTTCCGTTGGGCGTTAACGCTGCGAGAGCCCAGCTTATCTTCAGCTACTATGAGGGTTCAAATTGATGCCACGCCATGCTGATTCGTTCCAACCAGCGCTCGTCATGAGCTACAACAAGGCATGACAATCGGCTCTGTGGACCCCTGGAGGCAAGTACCAGCACTTACGTGCATAGGATTCGACTTGCCAGCGACGCGCCTGTCGTGCACCCATGCTATAATACCTGCTTCACAAGAAATAAGTCAGGAAGTTACGTTTAAAGGTAATCCTGAGAACCACATGAAGAAAGCTTTGTCAGAAGAATATGTTAATACGCATCCTTCCCGGCGGAATGGACACAGCTCGCATCTACGCGGGATACACACTCAGGCCATGACAAGTTGTTCGCTGCGACGGCGTATCCCTGATATCGAAGTTGGAATTACAGAACGCCAAGTAACTCCCCGTCACTCGTTCTCAGTCGTCGAGTCTTCATCCTTGCACACGTCTGACGACGACCTACGTACGACTGCCCCGAGCACCGAAAGGGAGAACATGCAGACCAGCGAGGCTGACATTATGCAACCGCAGAACGCTTTAGTGCTGCCGCCCATTCCAGAAGTGCCAGTCGAAGAACAGGATCCGGCGGGGAAAAGCAGGCCGCCACACTCTTACGTCAGCCTCCACGACGAGACGGTTTGTGACGCACCCATCTGCCGAATCTGTCACGAGTCAGACGAGGAAGAGCCGCTCGTGTCGGTTTGTGGGTGCTTGGGCAGCGTAGGCCTTGTGCACGCATCCTGTCAGGAGCGCTGGTTGAACACCCGCAACATCGACGTCTGCGAGCTCTGCAATCACCGCCTTCCGACCACGGAGGCTGCTAACTACAGCACCCCAGTCCTTATCTTCCAATGGTTCCGGCAATGCGAGGCGCAGAGGCAGCAGGTCGTGTTAGCAGACCTGCTGCGTTTCACGCTTTTACCACCGTTCGCTGCATTGTGTTGCTCCTTATGCGTAGGTGCTGCTTCGTTGCCCGTGTTTGAGAACAACTACTGGGTTTCGGTGACCCTAAGTATGATGGCCAGCTTTTTTCTGACACTGTTCCTCTTAATGTACTTGGAGTGGTCGTATCGGGCAGCTCGCGTGAACTACTTGTCGTTCCGCTCCTGGCGTTCCAGAAGTCCGACGCGCAAACTCCTGGTGGTGCCTTGTTCCGGAGAGACCGACGAAGTTCGCGGCAGGACGCTCGGTAAAACTACGAGCTCTTAAAATCCTGCAGACGCAGTCTTTTAAAGCGTCAACAACGAGAAACAACCCACATCGCCGCATTGCAGACTTTTAAGGAACCGTTGATTGACCGACTTCTCTCACTGTGGAAAGGCTGTAATTCGAATATTTAGGCCTTTTATCTTTAGACAAAACATCGAAGTTTGTATGTATTTACCTGGATATAAACTTTCGTCACGCATAATTTTATGCACTCATCCGTTGTTTTCTTTCTTCTTCCAGTATTTTTTTCTTCCGTGTTTGGGAAAACGGGCACATGTTTTTGATACGTGCGCGAAATGGCAACTGTTTTTCGCAATGTAAGTTTTCGCGATCATAAATTAAGCCCGGAAGGAAATCGGGAAACGCGGAGCTTTCGAACTACCGGCCCAGGTCGAAAAATAAATAAAACCAGTAGATCACGTTACCACTAAAGGCAATTTTGGTGAGCTTAAAAACAGCATCGGCCATGTGCCGAAGAAAGGTAAGTTGTGCGACTGCGCAGTCGACCACCCGGTGGCGACCCTGCGTCGAAGTTGCTGTCGGCAGAGCTGCTGCAGGGATAGAAAACACCAGCTTGCTTCGATTTCGCTTGCCAAAGCGCACCTAATGACTGCGGAATTCTTATGTTGAAAAACGAATAAATACTGTGAACTTTATATTTATAATGCGCACAAAATGTGCCAATATTGCCCCAAGTAATTAAATTACTCTAGTTTTACGCTTTTCGGTTGCTGTTCCCCAAACGGCCACAATTTTCTTATCGATCGGTTAGATCGTGTTAGATGGGCATTTTGAGCGCGTACGACAGTTGGCCGTGCAAGTCATGCTGCAATTGTGTCGCTTCTTTCCCATTTGAACAAATTCGAAGCCGTGCTATTACTTCGACCGTGCACGCACAGTGTGTCATGCGTCACGCGTGTGCCTCAGTACCGTGACAGAACGCCAGACCCAAGTACTGAGCCGAGCTCTCCGATACCCACTTGGCGAAGGGTGAACAGGCAGTGACATGCCATCGTGTTGCGTGATGCGAATATTCATGTACGTATGTGAAATTCAGCAAATCGCTTAACTATCCCGTTACGTGTAGCTGCCTGCTTTATTTTATTTAGAGCAGTTCTTTTCCTTTTTTTTTTTTCTGGCTACCATTTAGACCGCACGTATTTCTGATCGGTTCAACTTCGCATTCGGTGCCAGCTGGTTCGCTTTCATGCTTCAAGTTTACCGTGTTTTGCGGGCAATCTTACTCTAAGTTATTGAGAGAATGGGATGTAGAAGTATTTTTGGTTTAAAACACGCCTACAACCGCAAAAAAAAAATGGAGCTTCTCTTGAATTCCTGGTCCAAGAAGCCTGCCTCTATACAATTTCCTTATATGCTTTTCTGTTTTAACTGTGTCAAAAATTGCGCACACCCGTAACATAAAAGCTGATGCGCTTAACGAAGCCTGCACTCTCATCGCGATGATATTGCTTGTCAAGCTAATGTAGGCACGTTCCCTTGTTTGCGCAAACTTTCGTCTTTATTAGCAGTTCGCATTGTCTAAGCGGCAAAGTTATGCTTTCGGAGAAGTTAGTGTACGGGGAAGCTTTCTTGGGGTATACTTTCACTCCCTGAGTGGGAGTTTTCACGAATAATAAAAATAAGGCAAATACCATAACTCAATTTCCGGCCATAATGCAACTGAACGCTTTCCCCTCCACTAACCATGGAAATTTAAATTTTTGGTTATCATCAACGGCCGCAAATTTCAGTTCTAGCTGCTATAACTTCGGCACTAAATTGAGGTGAAGAGCTCGTTGAATACGTGCACTGTAGAATTCAAAACAGCTGATAAGTAACCGCGCCGTCACAAGGCCTGTTCAACACCGACGTCGCTCGGCATCTGTTATTGCGTTCTGCTCAAAGATGAGTGATGTTTGTGCCTGTCACATGGCTGTGTGGCATCACGCGGATGTAAAGGCACCGATGACGAGATTCCAGCCCTCGTTTTTACAGTGAGCGTTCTGTAAGCAGGGAGACCTGTGGCGGGGACATATTAGCCTTCACGGTTTTCTCTAGCGAACGTGAGATTGTGTTTCAATCCCCATGCGCTGCAGTGGAATTGTGAGGAAAGTTGTTCGAGAACTGAGGTTTGTGAGCCTCACTCCTCGGGTGTCGGGGGGAGTTTGGACTGTGATAGAGGCGACATCGTGCGCCAACGCTTAGCCATGCGTGATGTAGCCATATACGGGGAAAAAAGGATCCCGGTGGTCGAGTATATGCCGAGTGATTGGACGTTTGAGGCAGAGACAACGCATCACTTCTGTCCCAGCTTCACGTAGACGGCACCTCCGTGCCGACCAACCAAGGGAAAATCGGGGGTCCCGGCCTTCCTGCCTTCCTCTCGTTCTTCCACTGTCCTATCTTCCTTCTGGAAACTGTCGTATTTTCCCCTATCTGCTTCTCTCTTATCTCTCTTGCTGACTGCTAGCATTATTATTAATCGCTAATAACTCAATATTTTGTTGAATTGGATTATTGGCGCACAAACAACTGTTGTTGACAGGGCCTTTTTAAAGTGTCTGTCCCGTCTCCGCGTTGGGCTCTGTCGTACGCGGCTGGCACTGCTGCTGAACATCGGACATACTTATGACTTATCATCTCCCTTCACTCTGATCTTCCTCGAAAAAGAGGGCGCATCGATATCATATCTAAATCCTTCAATAAGAGAGTAACCAGCTTCACACAATTCGGAGTTTTTCACAGCGAACACGCAGAAAAGGCCTCTCGGTGTGTGTCGCCAGTCGTCGTTACCAGGACTTTGGCAGATGTCATAGGAGGATAGTACAAAATCGAAGATTTGGCAAAAGGAGGCCTTTTTATAGAAGTACTTTGCAACTCTCAGCAGTAAATATAGTTCGAAAGGAAATCATTTTCAGAAATCTCAGCAAGAATCAGTCCGCACTGCCCTTCGAACACAGTCCTCGGTGTTGTTTCGCCTCAAGGTATCCAACATGTGACCGAATATGAACTTCTGGACGGCATTAAAGATCAGCACGTAATCAGCGTGTACAGAATAAAAATGAGGCGATACAGCAAGGAAATGGCAACGAAACATTGTCCTTGCAATTGAAACAAACATGCTCCCAGGCACTGCAGCAATGGGCTACATATACATCAGCAGCTTAAACGATATACCGGGTGCTGTTGGTTATTTACCTGTTTACAAATCGTCATTTTAAACCCTCTGATATATACGTCAGTGCGATCAGTGCACGTAGATTTTATTGTGAACCGGAAATTATGTACGATGTAGAACTAGGCAGTAAATCAATTAACTAATCGAAATTAAATCATCTTATTGCTTTTAGGGGCTAACATTGATATCCCGGATCACTGTGTATGTGACAATATTAAGGAAAAGAAGGCTGTCAACATTAAATCTTAGTGTAGTCTTTAAACTGTTTTTTCAGCAATGCAGTTCGAAATATTTAAATTAAAAAAAAAAAAACAACTTTAGCTCGCAAAGCTGGCTTCCCGCAATGTACACTTTCAAAATGGCGTCGCTTTGTCTATTTTATCTCGTTGAAGTAGTTATTGAGATTTCAGCGGCACCGCGGCCAGCGACGCCGTTTTACGTTACCCTAATATTACATTACCTTTCGCGGTAAAGCCAGTGAGCGTCTCGTCATTCATCAATGTGATATTAAAAAGGCACGCGGCACAAACTACTTACAGTTCTTTAAAAAAAGACTTTCTGAAAACCTTTTGAAAAAAAAAAACTGTATCGAGCTCTCTTTTTTTTTTTGTATTTAGGGAAAGCATATGACACTAATTGGAGGTTCAAGATTCTTCAGTAACTGGCTGATCTTAGCACTCACGGTAGGATCTTGAACTTCATAACAGACTTCTAGTCAAACCGTTAATTTTATTCGCGTCTAAACTCGGCCCTTTTGATCAGTTTTAATCAGATAGATGCAGTCGCTCAAATGTGCGTTTCAGGAATAACGCTCCTTGTAGTGAAAATGAATTCTGTTAGCGAAATATTTATAAGCAACATTATGTATTCAGCCTATGTTGACTATCTTCAGATAATTTATGCGGCATCCAACACACCAACATGCGACAAACCAGCGCAGTTAATAACCATCCAACATGGCTCGACAGAAGTGGTTTCCGGCTTTCTCCTCAGGAAAAAAAAAGAAGGGGGGGGGGGAAGAAAAGCAGATATCATTCCTTTCTTCCTCAAATGAGGCTTACGGACAGGTCTTATTGAACAGAAGAACAAAATAGAATTATTTGTAAAAGATATACACATTTCTAGGTGTACTTTTTGAAATCCCTCACTTTCCCGTCTCACATAAACTCACTAAAAATGAAAGCTTCCTAATCCCCAAACTTTCTTAATATCATTTCATGGAAACACTGTAGTTCCGATAGGGCATGCCTTCTACAAATTTGTCACTCCTATGCATGTTCCTGCTTACACTACGGTTGCATAGTGCATGGTTCAACAAGGCCCTTATATCTAAAATACCTGGACCCAGTACGCGATTTTAACTTGCGTATTTCAACCAGTGCATAAAGGTCATTCCCCAAGAGTCTCTATATATAACCAAACAAACCACTACTTAAAGGCAGAACCATGTTCACATGCTCGTAAATTCTAAAACTTTGTTCACTGCCGAAACATACCTGTTGCCCAAGGGTTAAAAAGTGCACATCTCGAAAGTTGTTGGCCACAAAAAAACCTGACCTACTACCGTCTTGGCACTGTCTGTCCTTTGTGTGCGACTTCACATTAAAGACATTTCAGAAGAAAACAAAAACAAAAAACAGCGCGTGAACATACAATAGAAGATGATTTAGCACAAACAAAAAATATATAGCATAGGCACCATTTGACCAGCTACGAAGGAAATTCCGTGGTACAAAACAATTGGGGAAAAAACAGTATGACTACATAAGTGTTCATCAATTTTTATTGCCGAGTGCTATGCAGTTGCTGTGTCTCTTACAGTGAATAAGGACATTGTGAACAAGGCACCCGTAGTGGTGCCGAAACGTCAATGTGTTCATGTTTTGTATGATTTCCTATTTGAACACGGCAAATGCTGTTTTCTTCAATATGCTGAATTTCTCTCGCCGGACGGGTTTCCGTCGAATCCTCAATTATACAAGAAAATGTGCATAAACAAATTAATTGCTGAGTGCACAGTACAAGCATTTCATTGTGAGTAATATCGGAAGCGTGCAGAGTGGTTCAGAGAAATAACTCAAGTTACCGACATTCTAGTGGAAATTAAGAAGAAGAAATGGGCATGGCAGGACATGTAGTGCGAAGAGAGGATGACCGATGATCGCTTAGGGTAACAAACTGGATTCCAAGGGAAGGAAAGCGTAGCAGGGTGCGGCAGAAAGTTAGGTGGGCGGATGAGTTTAAGAAGTTCCAGGGGGTCAAGTGGATGCAGCTAGCACAGAACCGGGTTAAGTGGAGAAATATGGGAGAGGCATTCGCCCTGCATTGGGTATAGTCAGGCTGATGATGATGATGATGAATATCGGCAAACGATTTAGATAATGCATCCTATTCTGGAATAGCGTGGCGAAAAAATGGCCATTTGAACAAATAGCCTGAGTCGTTTTGAGACCACAATCCCCATAAACCAAACAAAACCAATTAGTTCCTTGCTGAATTATGCATTTGAAACAAGCTAAATATTCGCCAGCTGTGCATCAATTAATGCGGCATCATCTTACCAGTTTGCAATTTATTAATATGCACAGAGTTGGGCGTTAACTACTAGGAAGCACTTGTTGAAAAGAATAACCGAGCGCGCAGTTGATATTCGCATTTTATTTCTTGTCAACACTTTTATTCGTTTGTGCGAGCAAGTTTTTCCCTTAAGTTTGCTGCGAGTAGAAGCAACAAAGGGAACAAAATATTCCATACCGACTGTAAGTAAAATCAGGAGCCAAATTCTGTATATATGTCGATGGCACGTGCCGCTTGAGGGAGGCGGAAAATTACCTTAATCTTAAACAGGATAGTATCGGCTCAGAGCTTTTTCCGTCGCTCGGTGTATGATGCAGTGCCTATTTGGCGCGATAAAGTAGAAGTAAGCTACATCGTCTTTGAAGTGTTCGTAGCAAGAAAAAAAAAAAAACGACATGAAGAAACAAACACGACAGAACGAATGATGCACTTCCAACTAAATTTTATTCAAAAAGCCAAGCTTAAGTTCCGCGCTATTAATGTCACGTGATAGTAAACCGTGTTTGTCCAGAAAGGCCATTTCGTTATCATGCAGAAACAATGACTGGGTGCTGACACATTGATCTCCCGCGTTTCTTATGTGATACGCCTCACAATCTCGCTTTATATCTTATCTTTGCCGCGCATAAGAAATTAAGCTATGTCCCAACAGCTTCCATCGGGCGTCAACGCTGTGTTAGCCCAGTTTATCTCTAGCAGCTGTGAGGAGGCAAACCGATTCGACGTCATGCTGGTTCGTTCCAACCTGCACTCGTCATGAACTGCGACGAGGCATCGCCGTCGGCTCTGTGGCCCCCTAGAGGCAAGCACAAGTACTTACGTGTGTCAGATTCGACTTGGATGCGACGTGCTCGCTGCGCAGTTGTACTATAATGTATAGTTCACAAGAACAAAGTCTGGGAGTTACGCTTGGCGGTAACCCTGAGACCCTCATGAAGAAAGCTTCGTCAGAACAATGTGTTTATACGCAGCCTTCCCAGCCGAGTGTCCACTGCTCGCATCTACATGGGATTCACACTCAAGCAATGGCAAGTTGTTCGCTGCGACGGAGTATCCCTGATATCGAAGCCGGTATTGCAGCGTGTACGGTGGAGCAGAGTTGCACGCCTTCTCCTTCGCCATCTTTTTATCGACATGCAGAGCATCAAGTAACTCTCCGTAACTCATACTCCGGCATTGAATCTCCGTCCTCATGCACGTCTGACGACGACCTCCGTATGACTACCCTGAGCACCGAATGTGAGAACAAGGAGACCGGTGAGGCTGGCGTCGTGCAACCGATGAGCGCTTTGGTGCTGCTGCCCAGCCCTAAAGCGCCTGCCGAAGAACAGGACCCGACAGGGAAAAGCAGCCCGCCACACTCTTACGTCAGCCTCCACGGCGAGAGGGTGTGCGGTGCGCCCATCTGCCGAATCTGTCACGAGCCAGACGAGCAAGAGCCGCTCGTGTCGGTGTGTAAGTGCTTGGGCAGCGTAGGCCTTGTGCACGTGTCCTGTCAGGAGCACTGGTTGAACACCCGCAACATCGACGTCTGCGAGCTCTGCCACCAGCGCCTACCGACAACGGAGGCTGCTAACTACAGCACCCCGGTCCTTATCTTCCAATGGTTCCGGCAATGCGAGGCGCAGAGGCGGCGGGACGTGTTAACCGACCTACTGCGTTTCACGCTTTTGCCACCGTTCGCTGCGCTGTGTTGTTACTTTTGCCTAGGTGCCGCTTCGTTGCGGGTGTTTCGGAACAGTGGCTGGGTTTCGGCGATCCTGATAACGCTGACCGGCTTTTTGCTGACACTGTTCATCGTGTTGTACGTGAAGTGGTCGTATCTGTCTGTTCGTGAGAACTACTTATCGTTCCAGTGCTGGCGTTCCAAAAGTCCGGCGCGCAAACTCTTGGTGGTGCCTTGTGCCGGAGAGGCTGAAGCGGTTCACAGCCGGGCGCTCGAGAATGCTACGAGTTCCGGGAATCCTGCAGACACAATCGTTTAAAGCGTCAGCAACGAGAAACAACCTACATCGCCGCAGCGCAGACTTGTAAGGTACCGTTGATTGACCGATTTCCCTTACAGTGGAAAGGCTGTAATTCGAATAGTTAGGTCTTTTATCTTTAGACAGAACATTGAAATTGTATCTCTGTACCTGGATATAAACCTTCTTCACGCATCATTTTATACGCTCATCCACTGCTTTCCTTTCTTTTTTTCTCGCGCTTAAAAAAACGGGCGCATGCTTTTGAAACCTGCGTGAAATGGCAACTTGTTCGCAGTGTGCGGTTTTGCAAAAATTAAGCCATGCAGAGAACCGGAAAGCATAAAGCTGTCGAACTACCGGTCCAGGCCGAAAAATAAATAAAAGCAGCACATCATGATGGTACTGAAGGCACCTCTGGCGACCTTGAAAACAGTGTCGGCCATGTTCCGAAGAAAGATCAGGGCCGGCTTGCACGATAAAGTCCGAGCTAAGTCCAGACTTAAATGGTGTCTTTAGAAAGACCAAGCTTATTTAAGACGGCTCGTGTTCCGAACGTCGAACTCTTCGGGTTCATGTTCACCAGAGTGGCTTCCCAGAACGGCCTCAGCAACCACTTGGGGCATTTTTCCTCGTAACACAATCTTAAGCCGCAAAAAGCAATGGCACGGATTTTACACAACGCAAAATTGACGGAATGTGTACATCTTACAGCAAAGACAGTGCCAGCGCATCCCTGTATTTCCCTAATTTCTCTACTAAGACACCTGGCGTTCTTGTGTCTTAACCAAGACAGCATTAGAGTCGTAATCATACAAGCGACTTTTTCAAGTCAGGACTGAAGCCCAGTCTTGACTCCAGTCTTAAGCGGCCATGCTATTGGCCTATTCTTTAGACTCCAGTTAAGTCTGGACTTAGCTAAGACAGTCTTAAGATTGTTTTGTGCAAGCGGGCCCAGTTGTGGGACCACACGGTCGACCATCCGGCGGTAACCCTGTGTACGTTAGCTGCGTCGAAGTTGCTGTCGGCAGAGCAGCGGTAGGGGTGGAAAAATGCGAGCAAGTTGTGGTTTCGCTTTCCATCGCAAAACCTAGTAAAACGAATAATTCGTGAAAATACCGTTCAGGAACGCGATAAAAAGAAACCGCTTTTGCAAGACGCTCATAGCTATCATGCTGCCACGCCTTTCACGGCGGGAAGCCCGACAGGGATGACGATTTGGTTTTGAGAAGCATTCAGCTTTGTCTCGTGGCAGAGACGACAGACAGGCAAAAAGAAAGCAGACAAGCTTGAAGAGCTCATGGTTCAGTGGGCGCTTCCACCCACAAAAGTACCGAACGAACTAGGCGGCGGCAAAAACGATGTGCACACTCGGTATGACAATGCCCACGGCTATCACGCTAGTCACATTTCATCGTGACTGTGGACTATCAGATAAGCGTTGGGGAAGGCTGCGAAATGACAACGTTTATAGCTAACGGCACATCCCTGCCATCTGTGATAAAGACTAAATTCGTGCCCCACTAAGAAAAAAAAAAAGATTTCTCGTTGAGACCGGAGGCCGATAATCTGCTGGTGATGGTGGAGTAGAACTGTAAAAGTTTATTGTGCGAACATCGGTTTAATATTGATTTGCATATGTGCCCTGAAGACGTCGCAATTAGTTGTCTCGTAATTTGTAAAAATTACGGCATTTCCGAACTAGCGCTTTTTTCTTTATTGTCTGGTCTTGACAGATTGAATTTCGCAAAAACAAATCACACAAAACGGTATTTACACACGCTATTTACATATGCCGCATACACATCAACGGCTCCAGTCTTGAGAGCCACTCGAGAGGTTCTGCAGCAGCTTTCTGCATTGCTAAAAACCTGTCCACGCTTTCCCGAAAGTAAATTCGGGCAGGCCATTAGTCTTTATCACAATAGTAACCAGACATTATTAAGCACCATATAAAGTGGAGGCTCATGAGCATAATTAAATATAATGGTACCCCTTCCTCACTTCCTACGCAGAAGTACCGTATACCATACGGCCATACGAAAATCTTTCATTAGCGTTCTTTGCAATACATCCCAAAAATGAATCCCTTCCCAACAGTGTAAAAAAAAAAAAAAAAAAAAAAAAAAACATGGTATATTGTTTCTTGGCTTCCTGCATATTAAACAGTGTGATTCCCAGGGTATAAATAATCCCTTTCCCTCCAAAAATGTTTTTACCGGCAAGGTTCCGGTGTGCAATTTAAAGAAAGGTTTTTTTCTCTTGGCTCTTTTGAAACATCTGTGTCTGGGCTTCTACTGTACAAGGCCCTGTACAAAGGCACTGGGAACATAATGTCGCACAATGAAGAGTATAATTTCTTTCGTTTTACTGTTGACAAATAATCGCTTGAAAACGGCGCTGAAAGAAACCACACACTTACAATGACATCTTTGTAAAAGCCTTGAATCCCTGCAGAAAAATCTTCAGTTGAAACAACGTACTCCGGCAGCAGCCGTCTCAGCATAACTTGGCGTACGGTGCGTAAGAAAGGGTCAGCGGTGTCTCTAAAAAGCAAAAACCGACTGACCAGCTGTCGCAAAAGCAGGTATTCCAATCCTAGCCCATCGTATTGTACTCGTCGGAACAAGTTTGTCCGTCTGCAGCGCTCCCATTCAGACGCCCAGACAAATACGGCGAAAGTCCTGTGCAGCTTTTAAATATTTAACCGTAAACAGTGCAACACCTGCATAACGTACCAGAGCTTACTGATAAAGAACAAGTTGCAAGCGGTTGCTCTGACAAAAATATATATGTTGGTTCCTTTCCACTTTTCAGCTTTGTCCTTTATCTCTTTAGCCTGCCCCCTCCAATACTGGTCACTGTCACGGTAAGCCATAAGCGGAACTCCCAAGTACATATCTGGGCCGGCTTGCACGATAAAGTCCGAGCTAAGTCCAGACTTAAATGGTGTCTTTAGAAAGACCAAGCTTATTTAAGACGGCTCGTGTTCCGAACGTCGAACTCTTCGGGTTCATGTTCACCAGAGTGGCTTCCCAGAACAGCCTCAGCAACCACTTGGGGCATTTTTCCTCGTAACACAATCTTAAGCCGCAAAAAGCAATGGCACGGATTTTACACAACGCAAAATTGACGGAATGTGTACATCTTACAGCAGGGACAGTGCCAGCGCATCCCTGTATTTCCCTAATTTCTCTACATAGACACCTGGCGTCCTTGTGTCTTAACCAAGACAGCACTAGAGTCGTAATCATACAAGCGACTTATTCAAGTCTGGACTGAAGCCTAGTCTTGACTCCAGTCTTAAGCGGCCATGCTAGTGGCCTATTCTTTAGACTGCAGTTAAGTCTGGACTTAGCTAAGACAGTCTTAAGATTGTTTTGTGCAAGCGGGCCCTGGTGTCGTCGTCCAGGGCACACTGCGAATCTTTTAGGCGTAGACGACCACCTTACATGCGAACTTTCGAGGCATGTCGATCAGTTAACTTCGCTACCGGTGACGTGACTGTTATCTGTGAGGGCGCGGCCATGGCGTACCGGAGCTGCAAGACGAGATTGACCGTTCACAAATGTTTAAGGGCCCCTATCAACGTACAGCTTTCCGTACACCAGAGCTGTCCCCTCAGCCCTCTTTTAATTTGTATCTATACAGAGACCCTTTGTTTGAAAATACTGAAAAATAATAGTATCCAGGGATTCAAGGCACAAAGCCGAAGTAAAGTTGTTAGTGTATGCAGACGATATTGCGGTTTTTGCTGATGAAGATGGGAGCATATGCCAATCTGTGAAATGTGTGCGAATTCGCTCCCAACCAGCGCTTCAAAGGAAGTCTTCCTGCTCTGCAGAACTGAACAGTATGCTTTAACGGGTAATTTTCATACAGGTCCAGCGTTTTGATCTAACTCTAACAGACATGCTGCTTCATGTGTATTTGGACAGCTTATGCAGATCATCGGTTTGATTGCGCCTTTGAAGAAAGATATCGACATCCTTTTTCTTTTTTTCTTTTTTTTTTGTCATTGTATCCCTACAGCTGTAGTGGGTTGCTGAAATGCGCCGATCTCAGAATTTTTGCTGCCAATACTAGGCGGAAACTAAAGCCCTATCGTCTTTGCTCAGACTGTTTCACTTGCGACGACTTCTTAAACTGAAACGTCCGAACGCGTACCAGGCTATGAGAGACGTTGTAGTGGGGAGTTCTGAAAATTTCGACGGCCTACATTTTTAACGTTTATTGACATCACAAGGCACACGGAGGCCATGCATTTCGCCTCTATCAAAAAGTGGCCGCTACGGCCAGGATCGAACGCGTGTCCTTCGGCTCTGCAGTCGAGCGGTTTAGCCACTAAGCCATCGCGACTGAATGAAAAAAGGAGGGTAGGTTGACGAAAGGTGAAATCATTTATTGCACAAACATGTAGAGGTAAAGGCCACACTGCTTACACAGGTTCGGCGCGCCAGACTGTCTTATCATTCCGTGATATTTTCTTTTTGTTGAATGCCATTTGGATTGAACATATTTCTGCTCGGAGCAACTTCCCATTCGGTGCCAAGTTCACCCTCATATTAGGCTTCAAATTTACCGTGTTTTGCGGACAATCTTAGCCTGAGTTCTTGGGAATACTGTCTCTAGGGAAAAAAAAAACAATGAAAGGGGATGTCGAGATATGGCTTACCAAGATACTTTGTTCGGCGAGTTGGTAAACATTCATTATTAATTTAAACAGCGCGGACAAGAAGACGCAGGACAAGATAAAAGGAAGCCACAGTACAAGCGCTGACTCCCAACTACGCCTGAGCCTTTACTCCAAGGCCCAGATAAAAACAAATATGACGAAAACGAAATAATCACGTGAAACAATCCCTGGGTTCACCTGCCGCACGAAGTCACTCTAAAAAAAATCTCCTTGCTTGAAAGAGCAAGAGAAGTCTTGCTGACACACCTATTGTCCGTTGAAATAAAATATGATTCAACTATCTCTCTCGACATCTTTTCTTTGTCTTTTATCTTTCTTGTCCTGTGTCTTCTTGTTCGCGATGTTTAAATTAATAAAGGACGTCGAGAACAGCGTCATATACTCTGATGCTTTAAGCATACTTACCTCACCTCATTCTATAAATTCTTTTGCACAATTACCCGATGGTATAATGCACAAGTAGGCACGTTAGTGGGCCACCGGTTAACACCATGACAAACCCGTTCCTGCTGTTTGCACAGATATTTCTTGGTTTGACTGGGCCAGCAAGCATACCCGATGAAGCAACATGTATCACTGATGCCGGATTCTACGAAGTCTGCGCGCTACAACTGCCACGTAACGTCGACGCTTTGACGGCACCGCCCTCAACTTCCTCGGCCCCGGCCTATATAAGAAACTCGTCACACAGCAATAACTTTTAATGGGCATGTCAACGGGCCACCGATCAACACCATTACAACCTGTTCTTGCTTTTTGCGGATTTCAGTAATAATTATTTCAGAGTAAAAACTAGCAGCCGTTGCCTGGTCTTGCTGGCGTGCCCCAAATGTGTTTGCGCGGTGTACCTATCCAGGATATTACAGGAACAGGATATTCTTCTCTCATTGCTTATAAATTTAGCAGAATTACTTAGTGTACAGTTTTATTTATTTATTTATTTATTTATTTATTTATTTATTTATTTATTTATTTATTTATTTATTTATTTATTTATTTATTTATTTATTTATTTATTTATTTATTTATTTATTTATTTATTTATTTATTTACTTCAGAAATACTGCCAGCCTTCACAGAAGGCCTTAGGCAGGAGTGGGATTACATGCATTGTTAAAACACACAGCAGAAAAGAAAAACCAGCTTAACAAGAGGAAAAACCTAAGAAATAAAAAATCATCCCGGTGTCGACCTGCCACCAAAAAATGGGTTAAAATACACATCGTACAGTGAAATTGACCACAAAAAAAGAGGAAAAAAAACTAAAAGTTACATTAAAAGCAGACATATGAAACCACATGCGCAAGGAAATGGTAGGAGCAATACAGGAGCATTTGTTCTTGTTTCTTGCCATTATGTTCGTAAGATAGTGGATAGCTTTGGTAGGGTACACAGATAGAGGTCAGGTGGGATTTTGATCTTTCTCTCTCGCCCAGTTCGGCGAAAAGAACCAACCGCCGTCGGCTGGGCGGCAATTTTAACGCACGTTAAAGACCCCTACGCGGTCGAAAATATTCCGAAGACCTTTCTCTTTTTTTTTATGACAGTTCAATTTCCTCAAAACCGGTTTTCATTTCTCCGAGTGAGCCCGTCGGGTGAGCAAACAAAGGCATTCCTTAAAAAGTTATATGGCGCGTGCCCTCTAGCATCACAACAGATGTAGAACGAGGAAATGAGATTTGTCCAGTACAGACCGCGTCGCTCTCTTCTCTACTGCTCTTGTTTTGCTTGGACGTGCAGGCACTATGCAACTTTTGCTCTGAAGGTTTTCTTTTCTGATGGCGTTTCTCGCACTGAGAAAATTTAGTCGTGGTTGGGCCTAGAAGTGAGCGATACTTTTTTCTAGTTTTATAGCTATTAAAACATCTAATGCGACTAGTGTTATTGTTTACACCTGCTCGCCAAATATTCAAACAGGCCTGAAAGGCTTAATGCGAGGACATTTCGATAACACTGGAAAATTGGCTGCAAGCAATGAGAGGAAATTTAGAAATAAAACATTGAAGGTGATGTTTGAAACGCCATTGGCCGCGTCGTAATTGGCGTGTCTTGACTACCGCAGTTGTGGCCGACAGGTTAAGAGACGATTTAGCCGATATGATGAGTAATGAACAGGATTCAAAGGCAAGGTAAGCGTAACAGGATGAAGAACGCAGGTACCTGTCCTAATCAGATTAGGAAGTTGACGGGGACAAAACTGCAGCGGCTCTCACAGGACAGGGCTAATTGCAGATATATGATGCCTTCCTCCCCCTTGCTGTGAGCGACGTTAAGCTGACTCGGATAATAATAATTATGATGCTTACTCTAATTATAGCTTTGTTTCTCTGCGCAGATTTGAATGCTCACGTCTGCGTATAAATTAGTTTTCTTCACCTGATACAATCATCAAATGACCACGCCGATTCGCGTATCGTTTGAAATTTTTAATCTTTTTTTACTAATCGGGAAAGAGAGCGAGGATCAATTTATCGTTTCCGCATTATTGAACGCTCAGTACGTTAGGTAGCTTGCTGTATTAGCGCCAGCTCGTCGTTCCACAGGGCCGACGTCAGCCAGGGTCGCCAGGAGGATAGGGAGGAGCGGGGGGAAAAAACTTGCGAGACCATTAGGTTCCGATTTAAAATTAGGGCGCAATAGCATTAATTGAATTCATCGTCGCCTTTCTTTCTTCTCATTTCCTACCACCTACTTATCATGCGAGTGACTCTGACAACGTATTGCTTCGGTCAGCACATTGCTTTTATTTGTTTTTCTTTTTTTCTTCACAACATTCTTTTCTTTCGATCGTAACACCGCTTTGTACATAATTGCTAGATCTTAAATAGCATACTCTTAATTACAGTTAGCATCAGTATACGTCAAGACACGCTACCAAGTCAACGATCGCGAGGCATTCACTAGGTGCCCTCCTAAGGCGCCTGATTCAACCGGCGTGTTCGTCTCACAAGAAACAAAAGGCAGGGTTTGACCTCCAAAACCTACCCTAACAGACCCCAGTTTATTTTTATATTCTTTTTAATGCTGCAGGAGCCCCCCCAGGAATGTTGCCGTCATTTGGACTTTTCATTGAATTGTCTGGACTGATATTTAAAGTTGTTTGTGAAGTGAGGGATGACGCCAAGCTGTCTACGCTGACTTTACTCAGACACAGTGACCTTACGTTGTTGCTTAGGAATGAACAGTGACGGCGTAGAAGAAGATAGTCTTTCAAGCTTACATAATAGGAAGAACCCAACTGATACTCTTATTGCTCGAAAAATCTTGAAGAATTTCAAAGTTTTGTATGAATATTTTTGCGAACGTTTTATTGAGTCAAACCTTACATTGCCACGCTGGTGTAGGCACGTTTTCAGGGTCACGGTTTCTTAACTGACTGTTTAGTTCGAGCGTTAGTTTCCAACTTTGTGCGTCTGGTTGGCGACGCCCCAGCAGAACGACTAATCTTTGATGGTCTGAGCTCTGGCCGTCATGGACGCTTGATATTCGACGGACATAAAGCTGTTTCTTCCGCTCCTAATTCTATCTGGCATTCCTAAAGTGCTCGCATCAAATAACATATCAAATAAAAAAGACAAGAAAGAAAAAGAATAAAAATTGGCTGGGGTTTACAGCTTTAGTTAAACCCGGTAGGTTGCATAAGCAAAGCCGACGTAGCTTCTCTTTCTGGTCTTTCTTTTTCTTCTTTTTCTTATCCTTCTTCTTCTTCTTTTTCTCCTCCACCACCTTTTTCTTCTTCTTCTTTTTCTCTTTCCTCTTCTTCTTCTTTTCTAAAGGTCAAACGTGGGTACCAGCCGGGTTTGCGCGGCGGGCTGAAACCTCGCGTAATATTGCTTACGCAATAAAACAGAAATATCCCAGACAAAGAGCCACGAAGATGTGACAGCAACGTGACCCAGCAACATAGCTTTCAAATGTTGCTTCATACTGGAGGCAGAGTTGATCTGTCTTGTTCTGTTTTCTGTTCTCAGTGGTTCTCTGTCGCGTATATAGTGATACATCATTTCGTGCTCTAAGCCAGGCGTCAGAAACAACACTACAGAGTTACAAATCCAGGGTAGAACGAGGTAAAGACGGCTACACAGTCCCCGAGCCAACGTTTCGACAAATAGACTTGTCTTTGTCTGGGCCCAGACAAAGACAAGTCATTTTGTCGAAACGGTGGCTCGGCTTGCGAACTGAAGCTTCCCCTCTACCTCTATGCACTGTTATTTCATTTAAAATTAGAGTATCACGAGGTATACGCACAAACGATGCGATCATTGATCAGTGAGGAATCGATATGCTAATTGTATCAACCGGCATTGTGATAGATTGAAAATTTAATTTACTAATTAACCAAGAGAAGGGAAGTACAAAAATGCAATTACAGAAAACCAATACAAGTATAATATTAAGGGAGCCGCCCAATGTAAACTAAAACATTTGTTGTGTACGACCAGATAACCTAACGTAGCTGTTTATTAAAGCGGATTATAGCAGTAGGCACTGATGGCCATGAAGACATCACGTAAACACATTTGTTTAAAGACCACGGGCAGCAAACCAGAACACCATAAGATATAAAGTAGGGTGAATTGAGTAGAAACCACTTTCGTTTTTTAAAGGCTTTTTCCCCAGTGCACCCTAATGACCTCCTACTTCCTTTCAACACGTAACCATGGCGCAAGCCATGACTCCTGATGCACATAATCATGGCTCCTGCTGGGCGGTGGAAAATCATTTCGCGTAGCAGCCTAAAGACATGAAAAGTAATATCTGTGTGAGACTTCATTAACGTTAATGTGCATTAAAAGCTCAATTTCACAGCAGTCTGTGATTGACAAAATATTTTTCGGATCAATCTGCCAAAGAACCTGTGCAGTGCAAACCCGTGTCGAATTGTACACAATGTTCTTACTTTTGTTACAAGGGTTCTGAAGAAAGTTGAGCGACACATAAGCTATCCTTTAAAGGTATGACGTCACAACGTCGATAGCTTCCGTCTTCAGCTCCCGTCACGGCTCTACGTTCACGTACACGCACTTTGGTACTTACCGAATCAGTAATTTCCCAATTGGGGTCTCTGTTATCACACACACGCGCACACGCACACGCGCGCGCACACACACACGCGCGCACGCACACGCACACGCGCGCGCACACACGCGCACGCACACACACACACACGCACACTAGCGTACAGTCATAAGTTACCGCATTATCTCCAAGACCACCTGACATAGAAATAACACCCTGGTTTTACCTAGCCGTACGTGGTCCTGGGTAGCTTCGGGTAGCGTAAGTAGACTACGCGATTGCACATTTTCTGATGCCGGCGACTTTGCCTCATTTTTCTGCATTACTAGCTTGCAAGAGAAGCACGCAATTTTTCGCAATTTTTCCTTGATACCTTGAAAAACATACATGCCTTAATTCATAATTTTATGACATATTACTTGCCCTTTATTACTCATAAAATATTTTTATTCATTTCACAGCATTACAGACTTCATAGGCCTCATCATTCTACGTTTTTACACAGCTCTTGACTCAGTCCTCGCTATCTAGGCCCCTTCACAAAATGAGGTTGGCTTCGTCTTAAAAAGACCCTTCTAGAGGCAAAGCACGCTTTAAAGAAGACAATGTGACCACTGGAGCGGGCGTTCAGTACATAACCACTCGTCTTCCAGAAACCCGCCTTCAGATTCCTTTTGAGCTGGCAGGAAAGCAGGAAACGATATTCCGTCAGAATTCCGTGGCCCTCTGAATCGAGTGAGGGTGCTTTCCAGTGTACAACCGTAGACGCAAGCAAAGCAGCGCGGACATGTATGCGTACGCATGTTTTCACTGCGACTAGCGCTTACAGGAGCGGTTGAAGAAAGCTTCTGTTTAATCTGTTTCTGAGCGGGTGCCAATGAATTATTATAGCAACCATAAAGCGGCTCAGGAGAGACACGTAATCGACTGTAAGCCATGAGTTTTCCGTACACTTCGAACGAGTTCCTACTGATTCTTTCTGCGTCAACTAGCTCGTAGCGGTGTTCAATCACAAGTATCACTGCGGGCTGTCCTTTTGTGCAATGTTTTTGTTTGTTTGTTTGTTTGTTTGTTTGTTTGTTTGTTTGCTTGTTAGTTTGTTTGTTTGTTTGTTTGTTTGTTTGTTTGTTTGTTTGTTTGTTTGTTTGTTTGTTTGTTTGTTTGTTTGTTTGTTTGTTACGAAGGCAAGAACTTAATGACAGCAGTGCGGCCGGAATGTTTAATAATACCTTTCGGGATAGAATAACGTGCATGACGACTATTGGTGGCTATGCATTTTTGCCAGCCTGAGTTAGCTGCCAAAGCACTCCGAGCAAAATCAATGCGGCATCATTATAGTGGGCTTTATTTTTCTCATTTTGACTCTGGGCCAACGCCTTGTCAATGCTTGCCCTTTAGCTTACTCTTTCACTTTAAATTTAATAAAAAAAGTATTGATAAGAATGTCAGCTGCTACAGCCGAAATTTGGTAGTAAGGTATCTATATTCATCATCATCATCATCATCATCATCATCATCATCATCATCATCATCATCATCATCAGCAGCAGCAGCAGCAGCAGCAGCAGCAGCAGCAGCAGCAGCAGCAGCAGCAGCAGCAGCAGCAGCAGCAGCAGCAGCAGCAGCAGCAGCAGCAGCAGCAGCAGCAGCAGCAGCAGCAGCAGCAGCAGCAGCAGCAGCAGCAGCAGCAGCAGCAGCAGCAGCAGCAGCAGCAGCAGCAGCAGCAGCAGCAGCAGCAGCAGCAGCAGCAGCAGCAGCAGCAGCAGCAGCAGCAGCAGCAGCAGCAGCAGCAGCAGCAGCAGCAGCAGCAGCAGCAGCAGCAGCAGCAGCAGCAGCAGCAGCAGCAGCAGCAGCAGCAGCAGCAGCAGCAGCAGCAGCAGCAGCAGCAGCAGCAGCAGCAGCAGCAGCAGCAGCAGCAGCAGCAGCAGCAGCAGCAGCAGCAGCAGCAGCAGCAGCAGCAGCAGCAGCAGCAGCAGCAGCAGCAGCAGCAGCAGCAGCAGCAGCAGCAGCAGCAGCAGCAGCAGCAGCAGCAGCAGCAGCAGCAGCAGCAGCAGCAGCAGCAGCAGCAGCAGCAGCAGCAGCAGCAGCAGCAGCAGCAGCAGCAGCAGCAGCAGCAGCAGCAGCAGCAGCAGCAGCAGCAGCAGCAGCAGCAGCAGCAGCAGCAGCAGCAGCAGCAGCAGCAGCAGCAGCAGCAGCAGCAGCAGCAGCAGCAGCAGCAGCAGCAGCAGCAGCAGCAGCAGCAGCAGCAGCAGCAGCAGCAGCAGCAGCAGCAGCAGCAGCAGCAGCAGCAGCAGCAGCAGCAGCAGCAGCAGCAGCAGCAGCAGCAGCAGCAGCAGCAGCAGCAGCAGCAGCAGCAGCAGCAGCAGCAGCAGCAGCAGCAGCAGCAGCAGCAGCAGCAGCAGCAGCAGCAGCAGCAGCAGCAGCAGCAGCAGCAGCAGCAGCAGCAGCAGCAGCAGCAGCAGCAGCAGCAGCAGCAGCAGCAGCAGCAGCAGCAGCAGCAGCAGCAGCAGCAGCAGCAGCAGCAGCAGCAGCAGCAGCAGCAGCAGCAGCAGCAGCAGCAGCAGCAGCAGCAGCGGCAGCGGCAGCGGCAGCGGCAGCGGCAGCGGCAGCGGCAGCGGCAGCGGCGGCGGCGGCGGCGGCGGCGGCGGCGGCGGCGGCGGCGGCGGCGGCGGCGGCGGCGGCGGCGGCGGCGGCAGCGGCAGCGGCAGCGGCGGCAGCGGCGGCAGCGGCGGCAGCGGCGGCAGCGGCGGCAGCGGCAGCGGCAGCGGCAGCGGCAGCAGCAGCAGCAGCATCCTCCTCCTCCTCCTCCTCCTCCTCCTCCTCCTCCTCCTCATCGGTTATCCTCTCTTCGCACTATATGTCCTATCCAGGCCCATTTCTTCTTCTTGATTTCCACTAGAATGTCAGTAGCTTGAGTTATTTCTATGACTCACTCTGCACGCTTGCTATCTCTTAACGTTACCCCTACCATTTTTCGTTTCATAATTCTCTGCGTTGTCTTAACTTAAGTAGAACACTCTTCGTTAGCATCCACGTTTCAGCCCCTCCCCTATATTATGCGTGCATAAAAGCTCCCACATTCCTGGGACGTATTACAGATAAAGGCACTGTATATCAAGACGTAGCGGAGTGCTCTGCATCGCTTTTAACTGCTGAAGTGCAATTGAACTGCTGCATCTAATTCAATTGTCTCAAAAACGTTGGAAATCAGAGAGGGCATGCCTACTGCATATATATCGTTCTGTAGTTCGCTCAATGTTAGACTATGGGTCCATAGCATACGGCTCAGCAAGACCATCCTATCTGAAACAACTGGATCCTGTTGATAATCTCGGTCTACGGTTGTCGTGCGGCGCTTACAGGACATCCCCAGTAGTCAGTCTTTATGTAGAAATGAATGAGACTGCCTTAGAAAATCGTAGAGCAGCACTAACATGCACATACATCCTTAAAGTCCGTTTACAGCCAAAACATCTTTGTTATTCCACAGTCACGAAGTGCACATCCAGAGCAATCTTCAATGACAAGCCTCGGGCAATACAACCACTACTTTTGCGTTTTGAAGAAATATGCCAGGACTTATATAACGAATGAAATGACCAGCATTGCCACAAAACACGAACCACTCCCTCCATGGTATACTCTCTCCGCAGTTCTTGACCTGGCGCTAACGAAATTCCAAAACATGCACACTACACATGAGCACATACAGCAAGAATACCTGGAACTGAAAGAAAAATATAAGAATTACACTGTATTTTACACACACGTTTCGAAAAGTGATGAATATGCTGGAAGTGCTATAGTACAAGATGAAAAAAAAATAACAAGACTACCTCATTGTGCACCAGTTTTCACTGTAGAGTGTTACGCTGTTTGTACTCCTGCGGAAAAGTAAAGAATAGGAACATAAAAAACAGCAACATCTACACAGATTCTCTAAGTGTCCTCATAGCCTTAAATAAAAAAAATACAGTTGAACCGCTGATAGGTAGTGCAATACACAACATAGTAAAGGTTACATCACGAAAACATAATATAAAAGTCTGCTGGGTTGGCAGTCATGTTGGGATTAAGGGTAATGAGAGAGCAGACACATATGCAGCACAAGTCAGATCCAGAGAGATAAAACGTGAGCACATACCCCACAGGGATTGCACAAAGTTGGTACGCAACAAACTAAGAGCAAGATGGCAAGATACTTGGGAAAATGAAGAAAACAACAAGCTACATTCTGCAGAGTCCTTTTGTAGGGGAATGAAAGCCGCGCTGACATCAAGAACGTTTTATCGAAGTTATTCGATGTCGTCTAAGCATAGTACACACATCACACATAATTTCCTCTTGACACACACACACAAAAAAAAAAGGCAAACAAGTGTGTGAAATTTTCGATGATGAGCTCACAGTCAACCACATTTTAATCTCATTCTCGCTGCTTAAGGATCTTAGGAAAATATATTTTACAGTATTTTATAATGAACACATTCCATTTCATCCTGCATTGCTTTCAGGCAAACAAGCATTCGTCGATTTTTCTCTTGTTTGTACATTTCTTAAGAAAGCTAATGTTTTAAACCAGATATGAGTACAATAACTGTAGGCACTTAACATAATAAACCATCTAATCTTGTTCCTAGCACATTATAGACGTATATTTTCATTTAATCTCCATCTAAATGCGACTGCCGCAAATGAGGTCAGCTCCGCGGTATTTTTCCCACTAACAGCATCATAACGCTTTAAAATTAAAGTTGTGGGGGTTACTATATTTTACCATGCCTATACTTCACAGAAGTTTAAAACTCGTTTAATGTTTTTTCAGTCATGCAGGGTTACCACAGGGATCTCAGAAGGCGTGAAGATACAAAACAATGTCGTGACACAACCAAAAATATTTATATTTTGTGAAAAAAAAAATGTAAAAACGTCGGAGATCTCCAGGTTTTTTTTACAAGCTGCCCAAAAACCAATGACTGTGATAAAAGACTATTCGCAAAGTAAATTTCGCTTCGTGACAAAGTTAAACTATTTTTGTTAAAACGCTGGCTCGCTGTAGTAACATGGGATAAGAAAGACAAGAATGCGGGCAGAGTGTCTAAGCGCCTGCAACTCAACCCCATTTTAACATGTATGGCTATTACGTATTTATTCATAAAGATTTCGAACAGCGCTCCCTTTTTATCACCTTAGCTGCATGCCATTGAAATCCACCTTGATCTTACTACTAATCATTAGGCACAAATTCTCCTTTTATGGACATCCATTAATTTATATGACTGCCCTGCATTTTGCCTCAGTAATTATGGCGCTCTACTGCTGTACCCAAGGATGCGGGGTCAAGCCCAACCACGGCGGCAGCTTTTAGATAGACTCGAAAAGCAAGGCACCCGTGTACGGTGCGATGTCAGTGCACGTTAAAAAACTCCAGGTGATAGAAATTTCCGGAGACCTCCACTAAAGCGTCTCGCATAGTCTTTGGGACGCTAAACCTTATAAACTAACCAACCAATTTATATGACTGCCTGAAGGGCAGCCATATTCCTCAGTGTTCAAAATCAGATTTCGGATATGAACGAGTAAATATAAATGGAGGATTATAAAATGTCCCAGATATCAAATCAAATTTAATCAAATTTATTTTCCAACAAGTGGGTGGTCACCTGGGCTAAAAGCTGTACAAACAGCTTGACAAAGGCCCAGGAAACCCGTACACAACATAGCAGGAGCAAACAGCAAATTCCAGAAGTTGATTAACAATACAACCATGACATCCAAAAGTGTTATACAATGCATACACCACTGCAGCACGATATGAAAACAAAACAAAAAAGTTGATCAATAATAAAATCAATGGAAAAAGCTCAACAGGGCAGAAAGTTCGTAAAGGCGAATAATATTTAAAGTAAGAACACATGTATGGATATATTATATTTGCACGAAGTATAGTTTTCGACTGCCTAGGACTAAAACCAACAATGTCTTTATATTTGTATGCTTCTCACTACCTTTTAATCGACCAGCGAGTACGCCTGACAACCTCAGTGTTTATTCTCATAGACTTTTCTCTTGAAATAAAAGCTTTCATCCCGCAGTCTCTGGGCCCGCTCGCATGTTTCTGCGATACGCATTCAGCGCATGTTGTACATATTGCGCGGGCTTGGCATGTTAAGCATTTATTTTTGTTTTGCATGCCTGATGATTTAGCAGCTTCGCGCACAAAAATATTTGTTCTGACTCATACTCGCGACAAAAGTGCTACTTCCGTTGATGAGCAGTGAAAGAAAACATTAGTAGGCCACTTGCAACATTGCACTGTTTAAGGCTGTAGTGCGAGACGTTAAGTAGCTTCAGTCGTCTTGACCATCTCATTCTATGCCTAGTCTGGAATTTCAGGCATTAAGCGAATGAGTTTCTAACTACATTGACTCTGCCTTCACTAGCGTTTAGAGCGCAGTAAGATAAGTTGTTTCCGCCTTCTTGTGGCCCTTGTCCCGTCTAAGCACTCCTTCCAAAGAATCCAGCATCCTGACGCTGCAACTCACAGTACCACTCTCGGAACGGTGACTGGACATCCAGTGAATGAGTTCGCCTCTGAGCGAGCCACAAAACGAGGCAACTTTCTTTGGCGTAAGTTCGTGACGTCGGTGATGCAGTTCTCGGCCCGCCAAGCGTGGTTTCCGCTCAGCCTTTGAATATCTAATTATAGCGCCTTACTTCAGAGCCACATCGCGGGAGGGAAAGGATGCGGTAATTCCGTGAAGAAGGGGACGCGGTAGGCTACGGTAAAAGACGGACTCGGCAAGTTGAAGTGGGTCAGAGGTGGCTGTCTGTGTCCATTCGGCACTCATCCCAACTGCGGCATCTGTCCTCCCTCTCACTCGCCGCCACTTGCCCTCTTAACTGGGGCATCCGCTTTCTCAAGCACGTGAACCGACGTTGAGAAGTGTGCGTGTCCAGTGGAGATTAAGCTCTGCGGAGCCAGCGTGGGCGTTCAAACGACGTCGCGTGCATACGACTTTAGTCAGTCGCCGCTCGAATTCGGTAGGTGGCCGGGGTTAACTTCGATAGTCCTTGAAATTGGCTGTTCCGCGGTGCCCTACTTTGACGTCGCTAGTTTCGCCATACTTTAATCGCGGAACTCTATGCATGGTTCGCCGCTGCGAGGATTGTTATCGATCTCTATTGGCCGCAGAATGTTGTCTGGGTACTATGTTGAACAAACTTAGTCACGCGTTATGAATGGCGATAAATGTGATAAGTTAGCGCGTGTCGCTAAGTGTAGTAGCTTTAGGGAAAAAAACGTACTTATATATACAAAGGGTCTGATTCGAATCCGCGTGGGGCACAATCAAATTAGCCTGGCTTTCAGTTGTCTAAACCTCTCGTCCATCACCGCTTTTTTTTTTCCGTATTGTCTTTCAGACAACAATTCAAACAATACAGACATTGCTAAAACCCGTCTGTACAGGCAGGCCTGGCACGATTAATTTTTTTTTTTCAATCTGACTAAATATTCAAGACATACCAATCCAGGCGTCTGTGTGGCGCCTTTAATTTGGCGCTTCCTCGAACGCCGCACCACACAGCCTAAGAAGTAAATACAGTAAAACCAGGAATCAGCAAAGCTTCAAACAAAGGCTTTTGCCTTATCACACTTTAGTGGCCCAAATTGCCACACAAATATTTTTTTTTTTTCATTTCATACTTACACACATACTCCCGACATTCGCCAGTTTAGCCACCAGTATTGGAAAATAAATAAATAAATATATTGCGCAACTTTATATGTCCGCTTGTGCACGTGTGCGAGCACTGGTATTCAAAGTGTGACATTTGTAATTCTCATGTCATCCGCTTTAAACACCCCGTCCTCCAGAAAATATGGCTTCGGTGTTGTCGGCGTTGAAGCGACAAGTCACAAGAATGACTCTAGCAGGTGGTAGCTGTCAGGTGGCATAGCTTGGCACTGACTGGCCGGCTGGATTCTGTGATGTCACCAGAGAAGATGGCATAGCCGTGCTGGTAAAAGCTGCCAACTCAGGCCGCTTCTTTGAGATGTCAGGTTGTGATAGAAATAAACGTCTTCAGGATCCTCGAATACCGACTTGGACACGCTGCTCTTATATCACGCAGGGCACGCTCGTTAGGCTTGGTTATGTCGAATGGCTTCTCACTTAAGAGTGTGTGTTAGATAACAGAGGAACAAATTAAGGTATTAATGGTTATTCAAGTAGCAGAGGGCACCTCTATAGTCGAAAGAGAATCCCCAAGGGGAGCCGCAGATGGTCGCCTTTATTCAAGTCACGTGGTACCCGTAAAGCTGGAACTTAAGAGTCACCATTTTGTTTTGAATCTCTAATCACGGCACCATAATTCACAGAAGTATGTAATTATTTGAAGAAGGGCCTCTATCAAAATGCTGCAGCGCAGTATGGTGCTCCAGAGGTCGCCTCGCAGAACAATGTGCATTCAGTGACTTCATATGTTTAAATAGATCCCAAATTCCGGACATGTTCATACATTTATTAGGGAATTATTTATCTATAACTGGTTCTCATCTTTCATTTACGTCTTTGTTTATATCATTCATTTTGCTTCGGAAAAAATTATTTATGTTAGTTATTCATTAAGAGTAGTTGCATTTTCACATAAATGAATTTAAGAAAGCCACATATCGAGGTCGGTCTCTTATCCTTCGCATTGCCCCAAAAGAAGCAAGCGTTTTGAATACAGTCCTGATGACGACACCAGGGTGTCTACGCCACTTTGCTTACCAGAGCGGCTGAGGCAGCCTCGCCGACATTCGACCTTTCCAGCGGCAGTTTTTCATTATCGACACCGCCGACTCCAGTTTAGCCGGGCGGAAGATGCAGGCAAGATTGGGTTCGCTATAATGACATACCTCGAGAGCATGTGCGGCAGTATGGCATGAAAGCGGAAATTCGCCAATTCCTAGCCCCTGACGTCAAGTTCCGACTGTGTTCAAGGTCAGGACCTGCATCCTAACTTGAAAATCCAGGTCTCTGTCAACCTTATTTCATCCGTAAATGGTACGTGATGACCTGCACAAACGTTTTCCGGCCACGTGCGTGCTTTTGAGAAATATAATAAACACTCACAGCACCACTGAACAGCAAAAGCGTTTCAAAGAGAAAGACAAGTGCTTTCGTGAACGTACGGATATTCAGAGCTTCAGTAGTGTAAAAACTTTCCAAGAACCCTGCAGAATCTGCACTGGAGAAATGCGTAAGCCTAAGCATTGCTGTGTTGTCCGCGAGATGTGTCAGCGGGATTCCGTAACAAATACTGCGCCTTTCCTCTCCTGTAAACCAGTGATAGAACGCCGGTGAACTTTGATGCATTCGACGGAACGCTGGTTGTGTTTGAAAAAGGGCGCGCGATGTACCGTGTGCAGCAGCAATGCTCAGGCTTTCACATTACTGCACTGAGACACGAGACAGGAAGCTGAGAACCGAAACAAGAATTTGGCTGGTGGCCACCTTGGTTCCCAATTGCACAGGTAATTGGACCTAATTAATAACCTAATCAACCCATATTAATATTTTTGTCACTTGTACACCATATCTTTACGCTCTATCCGATGGTACCATTGTTTTTCTGATATACCGACTAGCTCTTCTTTTACAGCTCGCAGTGGTAAGACGCCCGACTACTGTGCCGGAGTTCCCGGGTTCGAACCCGACCACGGCGGCTGCGTTTCGATGGAGGCGAAACCAAGTGGCGTCCGTGTGCTGTGCGATGTCAGCGCACGTTAAAGATCCCCAGGTGGTCGAAATTACTCCGTAGCCCTCCACTACGGCTCCCCTTTCTCTCTATCCACTTTCACTCCCACCTTCATCCCTTCCCTTACGGCGCGGTTCAGGTGTCCGCAGAGCAAGTGTGACAGATACTGCGCCTTTCCCTTCCTATGAACCAACCAACCAACCATGCTAACCCCCATGCGAAACCCGCCTAAATAGCCATAGAATGCTTACGCATTTATAAGTATCCCTGTTCACTGCAGAGAAGCAAATTATGTGGGCGGAGGACTTTTGGCCAAATATGTACAGTACCTGCATCTGTGCGTGAGTGTATTAGTATGCGCGTTTTCTTCGTGTGCATTCAGAAGAACTGTTTTGTCCAGTCGTAAGAAGTAAAAGAGAAAGAAAGAGAAACATACAGAACGAATTGGGCCCGCGTGGGCCTCGGCTCTCTCTGAAATTGGCAGAGAACGAAGTGCTCTGCCCGCTGCCCCTGAATATTTTTATGCTGGCGTCAACTCGTGCACTGCAGTACAGACAAGCGCAGGAAGAAAGCAAAGAAGCTGGCGGCGAAGGCCACCAGAGGGAGCCTGGCGCCTGCCATCGTCAAGGGACCAGGAAGCAACAGGGGAAAGGAAAAGAAAATGCTGTGACCGAAAAAAAAAATCGTGGAAAACGGGGGCAATAGAAAAGATCAAGTAATGAGCGGTCAGGGTCCACCTCAGAGACAAGTGCACCGCCGAACGGCGAGGCTGGCGTTGGCAGTGACACAAGGGACGAAACGACAAAAGAGTGCTCGCGATGGACGAGGAGTACCGCATGAACAGTAATTTAGGGTGCCGCTCATGTTTTGCAATCGTGCACAGTGAAAGCGTAGCAGACGGTTCTCAACAGGATCGAAAGTGTGTGGCGTCCGCTAATGATACTGGGCCTACTTTAGCTATAAATTTCTGCCAGCTCAAGAACTAGTAGTAATTAGTTTTGTTAATATTCTGGAAATATATTTAACTTCTTGCCTGGTTTTTCTTCGTTCCTAGCTTTTGTCGATCACCACTGTCGACCACTTCAAGCATGTAAAAGGCTGCTGCCCGTGAGGTTCTAACGATTCGCTGTATAAGGAGTGTATTTCATATTTCCATCTATCGTGCTGCCGGGGCAACTGGAAAATATTGCTGGCGGTGTGAATAACACATTTTTCCGCTTTTAACCGAAATATAACCACCCAATTTACGAATTTTCTTCCATTTCTGAATGACGGTCATCGGAGAAGAAACGCGAGAAGTGCTTTTTCAGCTCCCCGAGTGTTAAAGACGCGTTCAATCGGTAATTCACGCAGTTTTCTTTTCTATTTGTTTTACGCTAAAGCACGCTGTGTGCCTTAAAATAAGAACCTCTTTCGCTTCACAGAGACAGCCTTCAGTCGACGATAAAGAACACCGGTGGGAAAGAGAACGCGTGTGGAAGAGAGAAAGAGGGCTGGTAGAGTAAAGACACTGGAAACGTAAGCCCGTGTTATGGCGGTAATTCAGCGAGAAAGCGACAACGTACAGAGCTCGAAGAAGTGAGCGGCCGGCAGAGAAGCGCGCATCGCAGGGATCGATGGGCTACTGAGAGGGCAGCTGTGTGTGGGAAAGCTAATTTGCGAGAAACTTCCTAATCCGGTGTCCCGGCTGGGGACAGCCACTGCGGAAGACGTGGTCTTAGGCGCCACTTCTGCACTCGCCTCCAGATGAGTGTCATCGATCGGGCTCCCACGTGTCTGTCGCACCGTGTGACTACTTCTGGGAAGCTGTACATCTACCTCAAGCGCGGGAGAACTTTCAGAGTCACCCATATTGTCACTCTTACAGTCACCGTTACAGTAATACAGGCTGTTATTCATACAGACTCTAAGGAAGTGGGAGATACAACTCACCAAAGTTAGCTGCTAGAAAGTGATGTCTCTTTTATTTGCGGCAGCACTCTTGCCGTGTCGCTTGTCACGCTTGCAGTCACTCTTATGGTAACATTTGCTGTCATTCACATGCAGTACTTTGTATGCAGAAGATAAAACTCTCCAAAGTGGGTGTTTGTCGCCTACCTGCTGGGCAACTTAGGTCGCGCCTAAATCAGGTAACACTCCTCCTTGTTTTCGCGCTTACAGTCCGATTGCAGTGCAGGCGTGAAACGAGACCAGTCTGTTACTCTTTTCTGGAATATTCGTGCTTATTCATGCAGATTGTGTAATGTACATATTGCCGCATATGCAACCGCAGCCAGTGGACGGCTTCTCTTCGGAAGTGTCATGCGCCGACGTGAAGAAGCTGAAGTTCCCTCGTGACGTTCGACGCGAAGAAGCTGAAGCTTGGTACCCACCATCCCTCGGTTATCTTGGCGTGCTCTCCGCATGGCAATATGAATAGAGGCAACTCACCGAGCTGTGTGCTCAACGGTGTAACAACTCCTCGGCAGTGGTTCTTCTTGGTCAATTCCGGTGGCACACTTGCCGTCGCTTATGTTGTCGCTCTTACAGTAACATGTGCTTTTCCTCGCGCAGAACATTCTATATATGGGATTAATGCTAACTAAAGGCAAGGAAATGCAACGCTTCAAGAACACTAAGAAAAATGGTGTTCAGGAGAGTCTCACTGCGCCAAATATGGTTTCGTAAAGTGAACTTGCGTATTGTCGAAACGTTGACTAGCGCACTGTGGCTTCTCCTGAATACTTATTCAATTCTCTTTGTGTTCTTATACATGGCAAGTAATGAAACTAAGCTAGCTTGGCGCTAAGTAAGGCGTAAAGCTTTGTACAAAAGGTGATAGTGTAATATGCATTTAAAGTACCCGTTGTATCGCAAGAGTCACATTCTAAGTCACCAGTCATTGCAATTTTCTCTCGTACAGAGTTTTAAGGCGTAAGCATTAAGTGAGTATATTTTCAAGGTCGTGTCACCAAGAGTTTCATACGAATTACGTTAGAACGAAACGAGTGATAAAAGCATGAATGATTTCACTTGATACAGAAAGCAAACATCTCGCCGGGACAAAAATCTGGTGCATGCGGAATAATAAGTAAATTAATTAAAGCCAATTAAGTCAATCCGACGTCGAAATAGCCAAGGGGGTAATGTCGGCGTATAAAAAGAGCCACATGGTACTCAACTTTCACGGGGTGTTACGTGACAGTATGACGTCACAAACAGAAGCCTCTCCTTTCTTCCACAAAGAATGCTTACGTATTCCCCCAATGCAGGTGCCGCAGTGATTTCAAACGTTTCTTTTTTTTTTTTTTTTTATTAGCAAAAGGTAAAAGACTTGCGCAAAAAGTAGATGAAGAAAGAGACGTGACAACAAGACAGAGAGCAAACTTCCAACTGGTTTTATTTAGGAAACGGTACCTACTTAAATAGACAAGTGAAATCATATCATATCGATCAAGAGTAAACACGTGAGCACACAACCAGCGAAGATCATCTACCAAGCAGGGCAAAAATGACTTAAATCTCATCAGATTATCACTGAGGCCAAAAAAAGTTTGCTGTGTAAGAAGGCTGAATGATGTATGCAAGGTATACCAGCAAACGCAGACAGATACACACACATGCAAGACTGCGCGCGCGCAAACAGCACACACACACGCACACACAGAGATACACACACAAACACACAAACAGACAAGCACACGTAAAATCGTAACAACACATTTCTATGGCTAAGCCAAGTCAGACCTAAAAACAAAGTAAAGCAGGCAGTCACAAACTAAAACCGATAAAACAGCCAAATGGCTGAAAACCGAAGTGAATAAAATCAATTTTCTAGGCAAAAGCCGCGTCAGTCATAAATATCAACAACAAATAAGAAGAATTGTTGATTTCTAGGCAAAAGTCGCGTCAGTCATAAAAATCAGCAACAAACAAGAAGCAGTGTAACAGCAAGTAACACAGCAAATCACACATGTCCTAAAAAGGCTAGCTCCTTATCTAGGAGTGTTAAAGAGGTTGAACTAATACATTTTTCACCGTTTTTCGTTATTAAAAAGGCCTCAATGATCTCTCTCTGCACTTTGGTTTTGCTACGTGCGAGAATTACAGTGCCCTCATACACAGGTTTGCATTTATGGCAGAAAATATGGTCATACAGGTTGCCAGTTTTATAGCTTTCCACATTCCTCTTATGTTCAATGATTCGGTCATTCACACATCTACCCGTTTGTCCAATGTGTAGGCACCCACAAGTGAGAGGCAGGCTGTACACAACATTGGTGGAACATTCAATGAACCTGGTGCCATGCTTCTTTTCACATCGCTCACGTTTCTTGGCCAGAACGGTACAGACGCTTGACAGCTTAGTAGGCGCGGAAAAGAGAACAGTCACATCATTCCTGTTGCCAGTCTTCTTCAGGTTATGGGAAATTTTGTGCAGATAAGGGATGACTTGAACCTGATGTCTTGGCCGAGGCACAGTCGAGGCTTTCTTACTGTCATTCCTTTGTGCTTTATGCAGTAGACTTGCTGTTACACTGTGGATTACGTTGGCGGGATACCCTGCTTTTTCAAGACGATTGATCTGGGTGACGCTGCTTTTCAGGTTGTGTGAACAGCTTCTGGCAAGTGCGGCTTGAAGAAGACCAGCTATATTCCCACGTTTGATGAGCTTCGAGTGGGCGCTTTCATAGGCCAATAAGCTTTTCTTGCTGCGTGGATTGTATTTGAAACAAGGGCCGCATCCGGAATCGCTGAAGGTAATAAGCAAATCAAGGAACTGAATCTCTTGACGATGTGGTAATTCCCAGGTGAACTTGAGGCCTTTTGCTTCGGCAGTGAACAGCCCTACAATTCTGGCGACAAGGGCATCCAAGTCGCATCCAGGCGTCGCTTGAAGTATAATAAGGTAGTCATCCACATACCTCAGAACTTTCAGAACACCCATGCCTGTCAGGAAGTCACACATTCGTCGGTCCACGGCAGACAAGTAGATGTCACAAAGCACCGGTGCCACAGATGAACCTATGCATATCCCTTCTTTTTGGACAAAGAATTTTTTGTTAAAGAATATTGCTGTGGAATTGAGATAAAACTCAAGCAGGATGATGAAGTTGTCAGTGCTTAGCCCTGATGAGCTCTGGAAGTAGATTTCACTAGAGCACTCAATCTTCTCCCGGACAGTTTCAAGGAGCCTTCCTTGTGGAACAGAATAATAAAGATCTTCCACGTCTACGGAAAAGGCTGTCCTTGCTAATTTCAGGCTTTGAAGAGCTTCTACTGCGTCAGTAGAACTTTTAACCAAGAAGGGATCCTCAAGTGGCAGGGACTTAAGCTGCCGCTGCAGGAACTTACTTACTGCGGCTTGCCAGTTTCCTTTTTCCGACACGATGGTCCTCAGTGGGCATTCAGGCTTGTGTGTTTTGCCTGAAAAGAATACTTCTAAGAAGTGATTCTTGGATTTTTCGGCGACTTTCTTAACTTTCTCAAGGGAAAGATCCTGCAGCAACTGCACAGCAATAGATTTCTGCTTTTTGGAGCGAAATTTAACCTCTTTGAAATTCTTCCCTAATGCTTCAAGTGCTTTTTCTTTAAAAAGCGTTTCAGGCATGACCACAAAGCCCCCTTCTTTATCAGCCTGTAGCGCGGTGGCTCCGCAATGCTGTATTGCCTTAGCTATCTTCATAATGGGAGGCTTCCTTCCCTGGAGTGCGTCCACTGTTCGTAGCAAGCAGTCAACGCCGTCGCCAATCACTCTCACCTTGTTAGCTTCTTTGGCTCCTGCTGCAACAGTCCTTACAAGTTCCAGTAATTGGGGTCTGCTAGTCATTGGTTCGTAACTGAACTTCGGTCCTTTTTGCAGCGTTCTTCTGACGTCATCAGGTAGCCGCACATCTCCCAGAACGACGAGGGTGTCCGACGTAGCACGCCTACTTTTTTCTTGTCGAGGCAAATTGCAGACAATGCAGCGCCAATGAAACTCTGTTGACTGGGCTATCAGCTTCTTGAATTCGGCGAGACGGCGAGCTTGTCTTGTTGGATGACTGTGTTCACTAACATATATCTTTAGCCATTCTTCCAGCAGTCGAACTTGGTGCCAATACTCAGATATGAGGATTTTGCAGATCCGTCTTAAGTGACCCCACGAAGGATTAACGTATCCAAATAAATGTCGAACCTCCAGTGGCGCTATTTTCCTTCTGAGACAAAACGTGACGTACCTTGCTTGGCAGACGGTGCTGGAAATGAGTCTTACGCATGTAATAGTAGGATTTGGCCTCAGTGATAATCTCATGAGATTTAAGTCATTTTTGCCCTGCTTGGTAGATGATCTTCGCTGGTTGTGTGCTCACGTGTTTACTCTTGATCGATATGATATGATTTCACTTGTCTATTTGAGTAGGTACCGTTTCCTAAATAAAACCAGTTGGAAGTTTGCGCTCTGTCTTGTTGTCACGTCTCTTTCTTCGTCTACTTTTTGCGCAAGTCTTTTACCTTTTGCTAATATGAACCAACTCGCCCAGAAGAAAGTACTTATTTGTTTGTTTTTACTTTATCTCGTTTTTTTTTTTTTTTTTTTTTTCAATTTCATGATAGACAAATAAGTCCGAGCCGTGCAGCTTTTCTAAATTGCGAAACTTTACCAGTTGGGTTGTAGTTTCGTGCATTATAAAAAGTATGCTTGTTTTGTTTCCCGCCTCTATTGCTAAAATTATGCAAATGCAATTTTCATTCTCTGCCTATCGGCTCTTTAGTCAAGAAAATTGCGTTCTTAACTCGAAAGAGTAAGAGAATATTAGCTCATCTCAACGAAACATTTAATAAAGTAAATGCTAGTGCTGGGCATACTCATTATAACCTGCAAATTGAACTTTTTATCACCTTTTACTTTAGAATTACATAAGCTAGAAGGAAAGAAGTTTGGAAGAAAGCATTGGCTAGTACGGACTAGTCGCCTCACTAACTTCTACTAAGTGCAATCTAAAGATCTAAGCGTTAAGTTGAAACCTTTGCGTCCTCTAGCTTCTAATCCACTTCACGTTATTTCCTGGGACCCTAAATTCGACTTAACCTATCAGGTATCGAAACCCTTCATTTTGTTTTTATTCGTTCCGTACAGTCTGGGGAATTAATTAGTGACACAAAAATTTTGCTGCTACGTTCTTTTTATTCCTTACTAAGCCTCTTAGAAGTGCAAGACACTAAAAGAGAAAGAGAGAATGAGATTCGTAAAATATACTTATTGCATTCTGAATTTCGTAATAGCACTAAATCAACGCTACTCCTGCAATAAAAGAGATAAATTCTTAATCTCAACCTTATCGTCTAAGTATCATGCCGTGTACGCTCCAGACTATCACGGTATTCTAGAGCGTTCTAATGCACTGCGTGAAAGAAATGAGCATTGTTTCCTTCAATGGTGGCGGCAGGAGCACGCGCTGCCCCGGCTGTGGAGCTGGTTACGAGGGTTACGCTGGTTACGCGAAACACAGGAATGGGCGCCAAAGAGCTGCGCTCTAAAATGGCGCATATCCACAAGGGGGATTGGCCACGGCCAGGCAGTGATTATAGTTTCTGATATTCCATTCCGCAGAACGTAGTTTGGAATTTTGAGCAAATCCGGTTCATCGACAGTGATGGTTAAGGGTGGTGCCACCGTATTGTTGTTGTTGTAGTTGTTGTTGTAGTGGTTGTTATAGTTGTTGTTGTTGTTGTTGCTGTTGTTGTTGTTGTTGCTGCTGCTGCTGCTGCTGCTGCTGTTGTTGTTGTTGTCGTTTTCATACTACATGAGAGATCGGCCGCGACCAGGCGGTGATTACAGTTTGTTGTTGACCAAATAACATCCCATTCTCCACGCGCCCCCGTATTGTTCTTCGCTTCTCCCTCGTGCCGAGAGTTGTAGACGCCGTGTGACGCTAGCTCCTTACACCAACTTAGTGGTTTCTGCAAATTTTACTGAGCCGCCACTATTTACTAGCATTTGTGTGGGAAGTTTAGGCCTCGGTGCTATTTTCGACAATCGGGTTTTTGATTGAGTACTTGTATTGATAGCGATTTCCTTTCTGCCGCTATGGTATCATTCTTTATGTTGTAGTAATAAATGCAATGGCGTGCTGAAGCAAGTGCAAAAAACACGAATTTATGCGTGCACAAAAACGTTTTTTTTGTTTTTATTTACACACTGAAGCTCTCTCTGTGAACGCATAGCTTCATAAGAAAAATATTATTACATCTTTTGTTAACTGTTGTTTGTGTTATGTACCTGAAACAACTGAACATTGTTTCAGTTCTCCGTGGACATTTGTACCACGCCTTAAAGGAAGGGACGAAGGTGGGAGTGAAAGAAGAGGGGGAGATAGAGGTGCCGTAGTGGAGGGCTACGATCCTTCGCGCTATAATGGATTTCGCCTCATCGCACTTTAGTGGTTCAAAGTGCCCTCTAGATTTGGGGGGGGGGGGGGGGGGGGCAGGATTAATTGTAGATTAGTCGAAGCGGCATTTATGTACCGTAGACGACCTTCGAAGATGAGGGTGATGATGATGACTACGCTGAAATCTCGCGCCATACCAGCGCTAGAATAGAATTAAAAAGTCACCTCTATTAAAGAATTACCGGCATGTTCCAGCAGCTGTCTGACCGCATTACTCTTTATCCAACTTTCCAGTATTACATCCGCAAACATGTGAAAAGTATCGTTTCTTATTTATTTGTCGAGTGAGAGGAGAATGGGATCTGCTGAGCCAATGGTCATTTTTGCAGACTGTGCAAATAAATGAACCCCAGACGGCAACAAATGAACTTCGTGAATCGTAATGGTGATGCAGCAGAAGACCACCAGACTAGAAAATACCAGTTGGCCCGATTCGCGAATCTTTTGCTTGTGACCCGATTACAATCTCTTGCTGACGAGCGGTTCCATTCGTGAAGCCCGTCTAACGAGTTAACTCGGTTAGCGTCGTGTTCTCTTATAGGAAAAGAAAAGACGTGTACATTGTTGTCTGCTTTGTGCCGAACTAAAACAACAGTTATGGCGATCTTCACTGTCTCAGCCCGTTTCAAAATGCAACTTGTGGCTTAGATTTTCTTTTTTCCGAGCGGTGATTAGGAATAGTTCGAAGGTGTGTGTGTGTGTGTGTGTGTGTGTGTGTGTGTGTGTGTGTGTGTGTGTGTGTGTGTGTGTGTGTGTGTGTGTGTGTGTGTGTGTGTGTGTGTGTGTGTGTGTGTGTGTGTGTGTGCGTGCGTGCGTGCGTGCGTGCGTGCGTGCGTGCGTGCGTGCGTGCGTGCGTGCGTGCGTGCGTGCGTGCGTGCGTGCGTGCGTGCGTGCGTGCGTGTGTGCGTGCGTGCGTGCGTGCGTGCGTGCGTGTGTGTGTGTGTGTGTGTGTGTGTGTGTGTGTGTGTGTGTGTGTGTGTGTGTGTGTGTGTGTGTGTGTGTGTGTGTGTGTGTGTGTGTGTGTGTGTGTGTGTGTGTGTGTGTGTGTGTGTGTGTGTGTGTGTGTTTCCCTCAGGCTGAATTTTAAATTCCATCCTTCCTTTGTCCGCACAGCCTTTCACATCAACATGACTATTGATGTTTGCACGCACAATTAACGCTATAGAAAGGGAGGTTTAAGTGCCCACAGGTAACTTAGGTTGTTTCGACCCAGCGACCCAATAAAGTTTGGTTTATGTTTTACAGGGAGCAATGACCACAGCAAGAAAACGTTCCGAGAAGAATGTGGGAATTTCAAATCACATTCTCAAGATTGACTGCTAAGGTGGAAAACTTCATTCAGTTCAATAAAAGTAGAAATCTATAATATACGGATCATGGGGAGCTATGAAAATCTTATATTAGCAATGAAACTACAACCCGAGTATTAGCCAAGGCTGTATATAATATTTGGGATCTGGCTTTAAGTCATCTCTTCTCAACTTGTCTGTGTGTGAACTCAATTGGAATCATTAAACAGTAGAACGAACAAGTCAATTACTGAGTTCCTAATAACCACCGTTGGTGACTATACTGCGCTGCGTGCATATTGCACTCTGCTCAATCTGGAGCATTGGAAGTTCGTGTCTCGTAATAAGCCCAATGTTTAGCCGATGCGGATGGTTGAAACAGGCCTTCTCTCATATTTGGCCGATTTAGGTTCCGGTATTTCTTTATTACTTGTGCTCAGTTGTGTGTTTAAAGCTTTTTGTTCTGTACTGCAACTTGCTGAATAGAACGGCGAGCTACCAATAATACGTCCCATTTATTTCTCTTTTTCATATATTGCATTGCGTCCCTCCAACTGGCACTTTCGCACTCTTTTTCTGTGCTGGTAAATATTTAATATTGTCATTGAGCCAAACGCACCAAAAATAGCACAGCTACTGCCGCCTTATTGTTGTTTCATTCAGATGCGCTGGAAAAATGAGCTCGCTGGGGAACCCAATTCCATCATGTGTTGTCAGTGCGACAGCTCTAAAAGCTGTTGGTGAAACTACATCTATGTTTCTGTCATTCTTTCGAGGTTGTGTTTACGGACTTCTACCCGTCTGCCTGAACTCAACCAGACCGAGTCATCTAGCTGGTTACTAGATGTTCCTACAGACGTGTCTGACTGTGAAGCTGCATCAAACTGCATAATATTCCCTTCCGGTCTGGTGACATACGTCCCTTTACTCCAACGAAATAGGCCAATCTCTTGACGAACGCCGCATTTTTTTACCGATGAGGCTTCTATTACTGTAGCATGAAAAAAAGGACACGTTCTTCTCTTGGTTATAAAAAGGTTAATAGAACTTGAAAACCTTTCGCCTGGTAGTTATAAAAACAGCGGGAAGTAATACCAAGCACTGGAGTAGGTTAATCGAACTTGAAAACCTTTGGACATTTTTCGTCCGCACCACGTCCAATTTTCCCCATCCTGAGCTCCGTAGGCCTATTTGAATAGCGAAATTCAGGCTAAATTCACCTAAAATATTTTAAATAATGGCAAATGTTTTGTACACTTCCAAGAACAGATTCTCTCTGCTGTGCGCCAGAATCTTCTTTCGTTTTTTTGTTCTTGTTTTTTTTTTTTTTTTCATCTGACGAAGAACCGCCTAAAATTTTGTCGAAGGACAGCGAAAGAGCAGGGTCGCTTTCTTTTACTTTATTTCATTTTTTGCTGCAGACAGTGAAGCTGACAGTTGGAGCGCTGCTTAGCTCAACTTCCGTAAAGGCTGTGCTCGTGGGACTCTCGGTAATAGCGAAGGTTACGTCCCAAAGCAACACCGCATGCGACATGAGACAAGCCGTATTTGAGGGCTCACAACTATTTTCGGCAACATGAACAAATATTAAAGTACACATGATTTATTTTCTTTTTCTTTCATTCAGCCTTCAACGCAATGCAGCAAAGAAAGAGTCTGCGACCTTGATATTCGCATTAGCGAAGGATGCTCATGACACGACGTGACGTGAAATGTATCAGCTATGGAGATCAAATGAACGCTAGTGCTGAGTTGTACTCTAAATTAAAACTCTGTTTGCTATACTTCGCAGCCTAGCAGCCGCAGAGGATTTCGTAATAATGACTTCCTGTTGCAGAGCACGAGACCCGGGGTTAAGACCTGGCCTCTGCGCGCGCATTTTTATTGGATCTAAATGTTAAAACTTTGTATGCTTTTTAATTTTGGTGCCCATTATATTTCTCCGGGAGACCGAAATCAATCCAGTGCTCTTCTCGAGATGCCTCTTTCTATTCATTTTTCTTTGACTCTTTCACGCGTTTCTTTCACGGAGTAAACTCTTGCGACTCCCCTCATTTGAAGTAGTTCACTGCGACACCTCTTTCTCACCTTCTTTGATTACCTCTTTCGATACTTACCTTTAATGTGCAATGCATGTTTGGATCGGAAAATGATTTCCAGTGAAAATTACTTCACTATCGCTCACGTTTCCTTCTGAAGCACATTTTTCTTTCTCGGCGCAGTTCGGAAGTATGCACTGAGTGGTACAGTTACTGCGCCTTTCATTCACTCATATTCAAATATCATTGCTATATTTATAATTATAAGAAGCACAGTACGTTTTAAACTTGTTTACATGCACACAAGAACCGACGCTCACGATAATTAGACTGCGCCCACACTGCATAGTAAGCGGAAGGGTTCATCGAATTCAGTTTCCGCGAGCGCGGGAAGCCGGCTTCCACCTACGGCTAGCCAGGTGCAGTCTGTTTACAGATGCAACGGAGCCTCGTTTGCCTGAAGCTCAAACGCGCCCATCAACCGCAAGTAATTCACCCTTTGTAGTTACAGTCGGCACCGACGTTAAGGAGATTCCAACGTGTTTGCGTCCACCAGTGGAACAAACACCGGTGCTCCACGTACATGTTGCGTAAGCAGTCGCGCCCCCGCACAAATCCGCGCTCATTATAGTGGCGCGTACTCCGGCGTGGGCGTCATTGAGAACGCTCTCAAAGAAGCCCCACACCCGTGTTTCTTGTTGTCGGCCGCGACTTAAGACAACTTTGACATGCGCATCTGTGACACGGCGTTGCTTTTGCGAACTGTTTTCGTTCCTCGTTGGTACAGCCGTGATTCCTCCTGGTGGCGCCCATTACCGGGATGAAAAAAAAATATGAATTATTGGGGACACTTTAGCTCCGACTTTAAAGTATGGCGCGATAGAATAGGTGACCAATCGACATGTGAACGCTCTCTAAACAAGCCGTATGAACCACCAAAATAGAGATGGTCTGGGGATATGACGTCGATCAGCCTCATGAAAAAAAAAAAAAAAAAAGTGAGTTCGTTCCCCGCCGATGTCAGACAGCGTCGCGATTTTCGAGTCATCAGGCAAAAGTGGTGTTGCGATATACTCAGACAAACCAAAGAGCTAAGAAAGCCCCTTACCTATCAGATTATTAGGGTAACTTCTACAGTGAATGCGAAGACATAATGTCAGAGTACATTTAACTTCTACAGTGAATGCGAAGACATAATGTCAGAGTACATTGACGACTTCAACTTTGTGGGATGCTCTACGGGGCTGCGGCTTCGCTCTCAGAGCAAACAACGCTCCGCTAGCTCAGACCACAGTGGTGGCCCCCAAGAACAACACGAACACCGAGGACCAAAGGGTAAACCGGTTTAATGGTTTTCCTCAGCCGCGCACGCGCGATCAACCAATTCAGTTCACCTGATGCCAGTCTCTGCTTTTCCGGACGCGTCCGCACTGCTGGCCCGTCCGGTCCGCTCTGCTGAGGCCGCACACCACCACTCCCACACACAGCGCACGCCTCCCTCACCACAGCAGTCGAGGGAGAGGGGGAGGGGAGGCTGCCACGTGAAGTGGAGAGGAGATGCAGCGCCTCACCCTCGCCGTTTCGCTGTAGTCAGGAGGGGAAGGAGTGGAGTCCCCCTTGAGCATATAGTCGTAACGTAGATTGGCACTGTTCTAGAGAACATGCAAACTCCTCTGATGGGGCTGGAACAGGTAGGTCACTGCCACTTGCGGCGGGGGAGTCTAGCTTGTTCGAATTTTTACCTGTTGTAGGCCGTCATGCACCCGCCACCTCTTCGGTGGTGGACGACGGCTGTTGTTGCGGCGCGCATCTTTCTCTCCCTCTTCCTTTTCTTTCTTGTCTATTTAACCCGGGTACTCCGACTACTGTGCCGGAGTACCCGGGTTCGAACCCGACCTCGGCGGCTGCGTTTCGATGGAGGCGAAACGAAGAGGCGTCGTGTGCTGTGCGATGTCAGCGCACGTTAAAAATCCCCAGGTGGTCGAAATTACTCCGTAGCCCTCCACTACGGCTCCTCTTTCTCTCTTTCCACTTTCACTCCCACCTTCCTCCCTTCCCTTACGGCGCGGTTGCGGTGTCCACAGAAAACAAGTGAGACAGTTACCTCGCCTTTCCCTCCCTATAAATAAATCAGTTTTTTAAATCAGTTCTCAGTAAATCAGTAAATCTTCTGTCTGCACGAGGCAGCGGAGGTGGCCCAGCTACAGAGCCAGTAGCAGGCCCGTGCATTTTCTTTCCCTTCTTCCTATACAGCCACAACAACAACAACAACAGAACATGCAGGCACGAAGCCAGCTTTAGATGTCACAGAATCTGAACCACTCGCTTGTGCAATGTAGGACTAGAGGGAGAAGGTGGCTACACAGTATGAAAGAGCACTGGAAAAAGAGTTCAGGGGGAGCCTCAATTCGCAAGTCGAGCCGACGTTTCGACTAGTGAACTTGTCTTCGTCTGGGCCCAGACGAAGACAAGTCCACTAGTCGAAACGTCGGCTCGACTTGCGAACTGAGGCTCCCCCTCAACCCTTGTTTAGTGCTCTTTCGCCTGTGAAATGTTACTACTTTAATGTACAAATGTACAATGATATGTTTACTAGTACAATGAATAAACGAAGCATGCATATAGAAATTACTACGCGATATAGGAATAGCTGCCCATGTCGGTCTTTTCCCTGCATTTCGCTGTGAATAAATTAACTCGGAACTTTCTGCCTGTCTTGATTCTGATGAACGGGCGCATAGTAGATGCATCATGCGGTCTAACGTTGAGCAAGGGTGCATCGTCATTATGCGGGCTCGAGATGCAAGGAAACTCTGGGCACTTGTTATAGATGGCTTATCCAACTCATGGGCACATAATGTTCTTTTAGCTTTATTTGTTTTACTCTTTTCTTATCTTTTTTTTTTTCATGTCAGCGTATTAAAAAAAGCTGGTCGAAATGTTTTCTTTCTCTTTGCTGTCTTCCTTCTTTTTGTTTTCTTCTTTTGCTCATCTTCCTTTGTGTCATCTCTCCTCCGAACGGCGGTCGCTTCTCCTCCCGTTCTGCCATCCATCCTTTCTCTATTTCCTACTCTGCATGCTCCAAGCGATGCGCAGTGCTGTACTGCTCCCTCACTGTTCATCTGTTTTTCCTAGGTTCATTGCATGATTCGCTATCTCAGGGACTCTGTGTGCGCTTAGTATGCACGAGCCATTTATATGTCACGTTCTGCGCTTGGCTCTAGCACTGCAGGATTTCTCACCTTTCCGGGTGGCTTGAGAATATTTTCGGCGTCAGTACTTCATTTAATGCGCCGCAGTTAGTTGCATGTGTGATGCTGGTAGACTCTTTATACGTCAGTGAGCTCGATGCACCGTTGAATCATAAGCATCGTTTCGGGCTATCCTTTGGCGCAATATTTGTTTGTTTGTATGTTTGTTTGTTTGTTTGTTTGTTTGTTTGTTTGTTTGTTTGTTTGTTTGTTTGTTCACAGAATTCACGAAATGAGACGCTGTAGTTAGCGCTCACACATGTACATGTCTAATTAGCGCTAATGATGCATCGCCTGCAGCCCTGATTGTCGTTGGTTCGGAAATATTTACATTCGCCACTTTTCCCCTTAGGACGTTTGTGAATTGTCTGAATTTTTATTTATTTTTGCTGCGTAATTCACGGTGGTGGCCTCTTAGCAGGTAAAAAAACGAAACGAAACATCTTGCAAACGTGGTCTGAACAAATTTTCTGTAGTGCTCTGATATTCACAGTCATTCATTATCTCCGTCTTCAGAATCAGGGTATAAAAATAAAACAGCTCACAGCCACATGCAAACGAGCTTCTTTACAAAGTTTGCACTCAATTTTTGTTCAGCTCATCAAGTGTGCACGACACAAATACTCTCGTCATTTCAAATAATAATAATAATTGGTTCATAGGAAGGGAAAGGCGCAGTATCTGTCACACTTGATCTGTGGACACCTAGCCCGCGCCATAAGGGAAGGGAGGGAGGGGGAAGTGAAAGTGGAAAGAGAGAAAGGGGCGCTGTAGTGGAGGGCTATGGAGTAATTACGACCCCCTGGGTAATTTCGACCATCTAGGGATCCTTAACGCCCGGGTTCGAACCCGACCTCGGCGGCTGCGTTTCTATGGAGGCGAAACGAGGAGGTGTCCGTGTGCTGTGCGATGTCAGCGCACGTTAAAGATCCCCAGGTGGTCGAAAGTACTCCGCAGCCCTCCACTACGGCTCCCCTTTCCACTTTAACTCCCACCTTCCTCCCTTCCCTCACGGTGCGGTTCAGGTGCCCACAGACGCAAGTGTGACAGATACTGCGCCTTTCCCTTCCTGTGAACCAATTATTATTATTATTATTATTATTATTATTATTATTATTATTATTATTATTATTATTATTATTATTATTATTATTATTATTATTATTATTATTATTATTATTATTATTATTATTATTATTATTATTATTTAACGTGCGCTGACATCGAACAGTACACGGACGTCACTTCGTTTCGCCTCCATCGAAACGCAGTCGCCGTGGTCTGGATCGAACCCGGGAACTCCGACACAGTAGTCGGGCGTCTTACAACGTTCGAGAATCGGCGCTGTAAACAGGCGAATTGCTGTTGTTGTTGTGGCTGTAGGAAGAAGGAAAAGAAAATGCACGGGCCTGCTACTGGCTCTGTAGCTGAGCCACCTCCGCTGCCTCGTGCAGATAGAAGAGAATATAGAGAAGAAAGAAAAGGAAGAGGGAAAGAAAGACGCGCGCCGCAACAACAGCCGTCGTCCACCACCAGCGGTGGCGTGTGCAATGACGGCCTAGAACAGATAAAAATTCGGCGCCAGGCTAGCCCCCGCCGCAAGCGGCGGTGACCCACCTGTACCAACCCCATCAGGGGAGAGCACTAAGGCCACGGGCAGCAGTCACACTATAAAACATGCAAACGCACGCTCGCTTTGGGTAATTTGGAAAAACGAAATGAGACAGGTAAAGGGGAAGAGAGAGTAATGTGTTAGAACGTATCGTGAATCGCCCACATGGAATCCACTTACATAGAGGTCATGCAGTTTCTATTCTCCGCAAGCTGGTGACAGGAGTCCTTGGGGAGGGGGGTGAAATAATTTTAATAGCTCGAAATGAGCATGCATTCGAGGTATGATTGGACCGACCTTTAAAGGGTTGGGCCTCACAAACACTAGGTGGGGTCCCTAGTACGGGGCTCTAGTGGCGTCGGCCGCTGCCCGGGAGGGATCGATCAAGGCCATTTGGGCCTGTAGGTCAGAACAGCCGAGCAGGGTCGCCTCTGAGCCCTTCCGGGTGGGGTTGTGGTTAGAGGAGATAGCAAGGTTGGATGGTTAGGCCCACACTATATCACAGATGTCCGAAGACTTCCGCACTTTGCGTACAGCTGCCTGAAGGGTCAATATATTTGAGAGACTAGTATAAAGGGGGAGCAGATGCCGCATCTCCGCCTTTGAAAGGCATTTACGCGGCCCATGGAGCCGCGTGGCACGGGCAGAAAGCAACTTCGAAACTGATTTATTCACAAAGTTAGAATCAGTCAACTGTCTACCTAAGTTCTACTGCATGGTTAAAACGCAGGACTACGCAGTGACACCCAAAAATATTCAACAGATCAAAATACAGCTGCGCCAAACATGAAACGAAAAAATATAAAAGCGAGTATAAACCATAAAATCATGTTCGACGGGTTATGAACGCTGTCAACACCTTCTTAGGAACCGGAGACTAACAGCCTTTTCTTAACGGGGTGCTAAATGCAACTCCGTCCAAATTACTGTTCTCGGAAAAAAATATATACTTTTTTTTTTTCGGAGCATGTCAAAGTCTGGCCAGTCTTTGACAAACATTAGAGCACAGGCAGCCTACTTCTAAAGCATTAAGTAACACTCCTATAGCATTTATGCGAATCCTTCCTTTTGGAGAGGGTAGGGCAAGAAAGCTTCTTACTTTCAGGAAGTTTGCAACACTGAGAATGCATTACGAGCCACACGATGTGACCCAGGAGCACACATCCTGGATTTTAAACTTTACGCAAGAACGTCTCATTTCCAGATAAGAAAATTCAGTTTACGCATCATCCCGCCACAGGATTCGAACTCCTAGCGTCTACACCGGGAAGAACTGTCGTCCGAGCCGTTTTGAAGGGCATGGCGATGTAGCATAGTTCTATATCCGCGTGTAATTTCAGGGTCGACGCTCGTAGTTTTCTTGCTAAATCGGCCTACGAATGTGGCAGCTGTATTTCGTTTATAGCTTACAAACACTCTTTCCGGTCAAAAAAGCCATCCAGCATTCCTGAGACCTATTGACGAGAATGGAGAAAGCAAGAGGAAGCAATTAAATCGCCTATTATATGGAAAATAAAAAATAAAATATTATTCCAACAGAAGCCGTTGATTGAATTAAATGAGTTCATGTGCGTTATTAAAATAATGCGCAAGTGCTTTTAACGCCCCACCGCGATAATTAAGTGGTTAAGGCGCTCGACTACTATCCCCAAGGATGCGGGACCGAATCCCGGCCGCTGCGGCCGCTTTTCGATGGAGGCGAAAAGCGAGTTGCCCGTGTACAGTGCGATGTCAGTGCACGTTAAAGATTCCCAGGAGACCTCCCCTATGGCATCCCTCATAGCCTGATTCGCTTTGGGACGTTAAAGTCTACAAACTAAGCCAAGCTTTTAATGCAGTCGGTCGCTCATCCGCACATCTTACGCACTGCGTTTACGTAATAAAGCTACGCGTTACGTTTAGATTTTACAAGCAATAACTAATATACCTCTGAACAGTTCAACATAATTTTTTAATTAACACTTGTAAAATAAAGCAATCAATAAATAACAAAATCTATGCCCTTCAAGACATACTTTCATATATCTTTGGTGTTTTTTTTTTTTCGCATACCTTTTCTCAAAAACTGTCTTGATGCTTGCGCATCCGAATTCCTCGTCCCTCGTCCAGCCGCTGAGTGGCTCTCTATGTTCGTTTCTCCCATTTAAAACGACGCTAGATCTGTTGTTTGCGAAAAATAAGGTCTACCCGATGCACATCAAACCATAATATTTTGTTCACGTGTTCATGTTCAGTAGTGTTCATTACTGTGTTCACGAAGCGGTGTGGGAGAGAAGCCGTTCCAACAAGGGGACAGGCAAAGAATTAGAAAGTAAAAATACCGGAATAATATGGGGTCTTCAAATTTTAAAGCAAGCATTTCAATGCCCCATTGTGACCATGCGGCAAGGTCTTCTCCTCTTCCGGAGAGGGGGAAATCTCTATCGACGGGAGTCGTTGCTGATTTCTGGATGCTATCCCCCAAACCTTCAACATTTACTAGTACCCTTTAACATAGTGGTACTCACTACTGAAGTGGATGAGCAGATCGCCGCGGAAGTAGTAGGCGGTGGGTGGCGTCCTTCGCAGGGCGCCTATCACCGTCGGCGGGATTGTCGTCCAGGTTGGTCCGAGCCCCCAAAGGCCCGGTCCAGGACCCGAGCCCGGCTGCCCTTCACATAGACTGCTAGCTCGCGTACGCAATGCGGACTGCTTGCGGACTGCGTTGCGTTGCTTTCGTTGTGGCTATGCCTGGGTCACGTGGTGTGGATAGTGGATGGTGTGTTGGCCCGGAGAAGGGTACTCGAAGCAACCCCGCTTTTTGGGATACAGTACAGGTGCACTGAGCTTTGTTAGCTAATGCACACTTTTGTTTTTATTATTAGGTGACCCATACAATGAAGATCCCACGCCGCGGCCGAGTTGGCGAAAAGGTCGGGCTTGTTTACCATGTGGGATGAAGATTCGAGTTGGATAGCTGTCCCCAAGCCGACCTCTTTCTCGTAATGTTGTGCAGGCTCATTAATACCCCGGAAAACACTCACTAGCTGCTTTCGCAATGTTAGGTACTTTTTACATCGTTCTCGGTGGTGCGTCTGCTACTTTCATGTGAGTATTTCCTGAGTAATACCATTGCGGTTGGTCTACGGAAAGTGAAGGGCCAAGCACCAAGATGCCACCTTTCACGACATGCCGCTTGATTTAGTTTTGTGGCATGCGCATCGGTGCGAGACAGTTGAATAAATAAGCTACTGCGGAATTTATCGGTGGTTAATTTGGCAATTTCATTTACATGAATTGTTTTACAAGGCCAATGCTTCATGCGTGCGACATAACTCTACCGGATGGTGAGAAGGATGCAGGTGGATGATTGTAAAGTGCGTGGCGCTTTATGAAGGGTGGAGGAGAATTCTGTCGAGGGTAGAGGGGAATATACTGGCTCGGCCATGAAACTATGGACCCTTTAATTCCGAAGCTAGGCTCGGCTTCTCAAGTTTGTGGTATTCGGGCTGATTTCTGCTGCCTTTTGCGCGGTTGCCGCCTTCTCGAGGTGCTGTGTTTTTTCCCTTTCTCCTGTCTCAGGCAGCGGAGAGGTGTCCGGGAAACTTGTCACTGCCGTTCGACCACAGCTTCGCCCCGGCGTCCCAATGGCCTTTTCCCATTGACGCCTTTTGGCTTGAAAACGGAACCTGCATGCTTCGAATGCTGCGCTAGCGCGACAGTCAGAGCCAGGCCGATAGAGAGGTCCATCCTAGACATCGCAAGGTGCGTACGCTGCTGTTCTTGTCTGCCGTCCTTTGTCCGTACAGACCAGCGTGTGCTCGAGCTCACCGTTCAGTGTCATACCTCAGAACACAGCTAAAGACTGTCGATCGTGGTCAGGCGATCCCTGACAGGCGTACCTTGCGTTAGTTGCTCTCTCTCTCTCTCGCTCCTAAAAAGGCCCTTTGGTCATCGCGAGAGAGGTCACAATTCGTCATTGCGTGCTTGCGGCGCGCATTTCTCGTCACTTCGTGCGCGCATCGCAGCCTTGCTCCTCGCGAGACGCAGTGACTGATTGCATTTGTGTATCGCTGGAAGACGGCGTTCAATAATCGTCTCCTTTGTGAGTTTGGAAGGTTGTTTCATTAAAGCGAATCACCCTCCTCCCTGCGGATGTTGAGTGCGTGCTGTGGCGTTTCAGTGCGCGCATGGTGACAGCTTATCGGAGACTCGCCTCACGCGAAGCTCGAACCCGCGGTGGTTGGTGGGCTGAGCACACATAGAAATCACTAGCTTCCCGTCGCGACGCTTTACCTACCACACTTAATTTTAACATGAGTTGTTTAGTAACCAAGTCAGAGAAAAACTTGTGTGGTGGCGTCAGCGGGGTCCACGTCGACCGTTTTTGTTAGCCGCACAGCCTCAAAGCCTCGAACATTGATAGCGCACGCGAACAAAATTTATCCTGCGGCGTCGACCGTTTTAAGCGTTGTTGCATCCAAAAATCATGCAAGATGTAGTCGTTAGGTGTCGAACACCGAAACACTTACCCCCCCCCCCCCTCTTCCCCGCCTCTTTTGTTTTTGTTTGTCTGTTTGTAAAGTTGCATGCTCAGAAAACCATGCGCATGGGTCTGGAAATTGGTAGTTGAGGGGTGACAACACCGAGACGCTTGCGTCCCCATTTGAAGCCCTTATTATTGTTCAAGTGAGCGCTTCAGCATAAATGACCTAGAATACAGAGATGTACTTGTACCGGCTATAAGTATTGTGGCATGCCATCGCCGTCTCGGCGAAGAAGGCGGCAGCCTCAGCACGCCTGCCAAGCACGCGCAGTTAGTGCTACGTGGTAGCAGGATTAAATTCCGGCGGTTCGCTGTCCCGTTTCCGCCAGGCACAGCGGGTCCTGCCAAAATATATTTCTGGAGACCCGACGACCAGTGTGTCTGTCGTTCATCTTCACAAATTTGGTGACTCCGGCCTTCGCGTCTTCGCTCTGTGCTCCGGCCCTGCGCTTGCATCAGCCGCTTTGCTAGGCCTACCAGCGCCTAGAGCTCGAGATCCCGCCTACCTTCGATTGTGTAAGCCATGGCCACGGATTCCTCTACTCATCTACCGTGTCCGTCGCCTTACACGGCGCCACGTCATGAGTCCGCGGTCTCCGCTCTCAAGCTCACTGACTTCTAGTGATCGGGCTTGGAGCTTTGGTTCCTCACCATCGAGGCCTTGTTCCGCCGGCACCGCATCACTTCGCAGGTGGCCATGTTTGCCTACGTCATTGGCGCGCTCACGCCTGCTACTGCGGCGATTGTTCGCGACGTCCTGCGCTCTCCGCCTGCCGATCGCCCTTACGATCATATCCGGGCGACGCTGATCCAGAGAACTTCTGAAACGGTGCCGCGTCGTCTGCAGCAGCTCCTTACCTTATAAGAGCTCAGAGATCGCAAGCCTACCGAGCTGTTGCGTCTCATAACCGCCCTGGTTGGAGACTGCTTCACACGACAGCGCACTCCTGCGGGAACTCTTCCTGCAGTCTATAACCACAGGTGCGCATGATCTTGAGCGTATCTTCATCTCAGACATTAGAATCCCTCGCTACGCTGACATTTAAGATCATCAACGCCGGTTTTCCCTCCGTGGAAACAATTCATCGTCCTCTTGCCTCTCATTTGCCCAGAGCAGCTGCGGACGATCACTATGCCCGCCTCACCGATGCTAATGAGGAGCTCACTCGGCAAGTAGCGCGGCTTACAGCGGAAGTTGCAGCCCTTAGTAAGCGGCGGCCGCGTTCCTCATCTCCACCTCGCCGTACCAACCCCAGTGCTCCTGGCAACCGTTCTCAGCCCTCCAGGACAGGCACACACGACCGGTGTGTCCGTCGTTCATCTCCAGTGTCAACAATTCTTTGCCGGTGGGGCCCATGTATCCAGATTTGTGTGCCCGGTACGCGGTCGACTAGGGTGGTAATCCTACCTTCCGATGTGCAGCTTGCATGCTTTCCGAAGCTTGCATGCTGCATGCTGCACGATAAAAAGTGATCTGCCGTCGCCTCTGTAGCGGCAGTAGGACAGAAGGAGAAGCCCAGAAGAAGTTCATTATGTCCAGGAGGATTTGACCGCAGTAGCCACTGCCAACTCGGGCTGCTCAGTGCAGATGGGAGGCTGAGGGAAGCAGTTATGTTTCGAAGCCGCTTCCAAGCTGTCACCCGCCGTGCTCGTCCAGAGGGCGACGGTCTGTTCAACTGCTGGCATTCGAAAGGGTTCCCTTCTCACCCGCCGTGCTCGGTTGCGCTGACCGGCGGTCTGTTGAGGTGTATCTGCTGAGCACCTTGGAGAACTACTCGGAGTCGAACCAGGTTTACAGCATGTTTATTGCAACTGTTCTCTTCTCCCCTGAAATCACCCCTGACAGCTCGTTAAATAGGCTCGCTAAACAAAGACCATATGGCTAAGCCAATAGGGAAGAAGTAAACTCTCTGGACGGGGCCAATAGGCTCCAGCATAGTTCCTCCTCACACCCGTAGTACATGTACGCACAACATCATGCGTGCACATTCCATGGAGTTCGAATCCGCAGCCGTCGTCGCGTGCGTCCTTGCCGGACAGCCCGAGTCCCGTGGGAATGAGCTTCCTGGCCTCCGCTGCTCCTTTACACGAGAGCCCAGCGCGTGCGCACACACACACACACCTCCACACACCGTGGATGACCTGCGGTTGGGAATACTGCTGCTCGCCTTGCCGACGCGCGGACATCGGAGTCGTCTCGCGGGCGGCGTTGCGTCGGCGTCTTGAAATCAGCGCCAGCCAGGCATTCCGCGATCCAGGGTCACGGGAAGTGAACGAAAAGGCACGCACCGCGCGCCGGCTCTCAAGTGCAAGCACTGCAGCTGCGCTCTCGACGAGCAGGCGCCAGTCCAGAAGCCGGCGGTGTGGTATGTCGCGTTGATGAGCGCAACAGAAGCCAAGCCCTCCAGAATCCTTCCATTACGAATCAGACATGCTACGCCAGAGGCACGTTCGTAACTGTGACGAATGATCTCTAACATAATGCGGTAGTGTGGCACACAGTGATGCAGGTATAGCAGCTGCTACACTTTACTGCTGCTAAATCCGGACCACGTACGATGGCGGTGAGCCAAGAGCCACGGAACAGAATATGATGGCTGCGTCTCCAGGCTCGAACTCTTCCCATCCTTCAGCTAACCTGCATATCCTAAGCAAAATTTACCCGTCACAATATCGGGACACCTGCCCATGATTGAGTAGCAAACCTTCGTTATACCACATCACATGGCAATGTAGAAATAACGATAGCTTTCGTAAAGACCCGAGTGCGGAACAGTGGGAGAGCTCTCCAGCGGCGATCTGGATTGCCAACTAGGTCTGATCCAGCACGCCCAGCGAGCAGCGAAGCTTAGCGGAGCCCTGGAATAGGGGCACCGACCCTGTGAGAAGACAGAAGATGGACCTCTTCTGCTACTAGCACAAGACCTTCCTAGAGAAATTAACGTATTTCCTATCCTATCCTATCCTTCAGCTCCCATCCTACCGCCAACCCGTTTCCCCTGAGTGCACTCTCTGTGGAGAGTAGCACGCCCACTCAGACCGTATTCTCTTCCGGCCTCCCTGCCGATCCTTCCCCGTAGGGACAGCTTGCCATTGGATTGTGGGAGGATTGGGTGGTCCTCGTCGAGTCGCAAGACCTGGACATCCACTTTCGCCGTGTGAACCACCCGGCATGGACATGCGTGTAATGTGAGGGCCGTGCGGTGGCCCTGGACCCTTCAAATGTCGGAACTCTCTTGCTGAATAAACATTTTATGCGAAGCATATTAACGTAGGTTTCGGGCCTTCGCGCGACGCCCGGCGGTGGCCACCATTGACCCTGAAGTGGGGTCACACCGGCTGCAGATGGGGCCTCATATCGCGCCGTCGGTCGCCTCCCGGCGGTGGCCACCATTGACCTTGAAGTGAGATCACATGTTGTGACGTCACGTGATGACGTCACACCGGCTGCAGATGGGGCCTTATATCGCGCCGTCGGACGTCGCCCGGCGGAGGCATCCACGCTTCGGTTCGCGCCGTCGCGCGCGACGCGGCGGTGGCGCCACCATCGCTGCATCACGTGATATGTGACGTCACGCCAGGGATGAAGCGGCGCGCGCCCGCCGTCGCGTCAGTCTCTGTGCCCGCAACCGCGCCAGCGTCTTTGCGCCGGGCGTGTATGCGGTCCAGATGCCTCCAAACGCTAAGGACGTTAATAATAGGAATGCAAAACGAAGGCTGCAGCGTGGTGTTGTGTAGAAATGCTCAAAGACAATACAGAATAAGTGACGTGCAAACCAAGAGTCATGCATTTACGGACCATAAGAGTGTGTTTGTCGGGCTGCAAAGAATAAAGTACGACAATTAACCTAAAACCACGTCTCCGTTACTTAGCCCCATCCACACTGAGGCAGCTGCTTAACATGCTTCGCATCCACTGGGCTTAACCTTGATAAGCCTCCAATTTTTTCCTCCTCCTCCTGGCGTTGCAGCCGAGTGTCTTATCTGTTCTGGAGAGCTCACGATTAGCTCGCTTCTTCTTCGCGAGTGCTTATTTGGTGGCGCTATCGTAGCTTGGTACAACATGCTAATGGGTATGTGGAGGGTAACAAAAGGCACCAATTAAGTTATTAGTGATTAAGCGAGTAACAAACACGATGTGCGCGAGCATGCATCTGCGGATCCTCAAAGCGAGCCACAGACGGGAGTCATTAACGCTGTCACGTTGCGCCATTAGAGGCAGAGCTTATGCGACCTCCTCCCCCCCCCCCCCCCCCCCGCTTCCGCAATTTCTTTCCCGAAGCTCCCAACATGACGCATACGTTCAGACAATCTCTTTAAATACCGACTTCTGTGAAGCGACTAACACGCTGCTTTCCATATGCATACCCTTTCGAGTGTGGATCGAGAAAAATTGCTGGCGTCGAAGCCTACCTTGCTTGCACGTCAGATGCTGGCAGTTTCCTCCACATGTCAAAAAGAGCTAGGTGCGCCTTGGGATAATAAGCATTGCTGCCAGCGTTTCATTTTGCAAGTTGTTACACTTGTATGCGCACGAAGCTCACAAAATTCCAGGCTTTAAGCAAGCCTCACGCCAGGGCGCCTAGTTAGCGCAAACGATTCGTCATTGATTGCCGCTGATTCCCAAGTCTTCGCATTCACCAAATTCCTCCTGTAGGCTGTTTGAATGGCCACGCCTCCTTTGTTTTTGCTGCGTCTATCACAATGACGTCTCCTTAAAAAGTGAAAGAGGAAACGAAGCATCTTGCGAATGTCTTGCAAGCGAATTTTCGAAGTCTTTCATGTTGAGGGGGCACACGAGCTAACCCGAAGAATTTACAGCAGGACTAGTTGAGAACACCTCGACCAAAGTAGCGGAGACCGCATGGTAAAATTTGGGAAATTGCACAGCACTAGAGACTAGATCGCAGGCTGGTGCCACCGCCAGACCCTTCGCCGGATGATAAACAGGCGATAACCTGGAGGCGACTCCAAACCTATACATACCCAAATCCAGTTATCGTGAACGCATTGTTTCCGGAAATAATGACGAATAATTTTACACTGTAGTGTGAGGGGGTCCCTAGACCACATTATCTGGGAATACTGTGAAAAAAAAAAAAAGAATTTTTCGAAACTCGCCCTTGTACAGGAGTACAATTCGGGACCACTGTCAAACAATATCAGTCGCGCTATAGTCACTCAGCTAAGCGTGACTGGCAGAGTTTATGGCGACAAAGGAGTGATCAGGTACTGATTCGATTCAAGGGCTTTAACATCCTACCTCACGGGTTTCAACTCATATTGCCATACAGCCACATTGAGAAAATATTCGTCTCTGGTTAGAAGCCGAAACGTAAAAAAAAAAAAAAAGAAAAAAAAAAGAAAAGAAACAATTGACACGGTAAAAAATATTGTTAAATTAAAAATTACAAAAAAAAATAAAAGCCTGCCACAAAGTCTAAATCCCAGACAATGCTCTCCCCTTCTTCATTGAAAACAGTGGCCGGGGGCTCAAATATGCATATCTAAACGTCGGAGCCACTTTACTAGATCTGTGAGAGCTACTGAATGGGTACTACGGTTAATAACACCGCAGTCACTTATCCTGAAAAGATGTAGACTTGAATAAGAAAGGAAAAGCAAGTTGACCGGAGCAAGTTGGCCGGAGATGAGGTCAGTGCCTCTTCATTTCCACAAAGAACGTCTACCGTTCGAGAAGGACTAAGTTGCTATTAGTTAAAATGCGTCAGGCGGAAAAGTCGACTAATCTAGCATGCGCTTTTGGAACAATAGCTGTAATGAAAATTTTCTAGCCGACGGGCGGCAATACACACAATACACAGCTCCGCGGGCTGCGTTTAAGGCCTTTGTCCCAAAGTAGCTCTGAAACACACTGTAGTGGAAGGCATTAAGTAATTTAAGCCTTTTAGGATTCTTTAACATACACTGCAGTCTCACAGTACGTGGGCCTTAGCGTTTCACCTTCGGTGAAGAGCAGCCGCTGCGGCCTGGTTTGAGTTCGGTTTCCCCGGTTCGCTACTCGAAAGCCTTAACCAAAGAGCCACCGAAGGGGTTCTGATAACGAAATATTTCTCGCATTTGTGCACTTGTTGCGACTCTACAACTCAAAGGTAAAGCTATGATACTGTAATAATCGAAAATAAGCACATATATAATTATCTTTTTTTTTTCTTTTAAGCAGTTTCTCTATTATGTCCCGGTGACCACAAACATGACAGCATGGAAACCTAGGTCAGTATTCCGGGTTTGCGTCGTTTGCAGAAGTGTCGTTTCCGCCCTGACCTCGAGTCATCTGCGTGGTGGAAAAGCCAGAACCGTATGTCAGTTCGACTGCCAGCATTTCCGGTTCCGGCGTTTCCACGAATCAGATGGCGAAAATGGCACTTCTAAAAACTACACAAACTCGGATTACGGGCCTTGGAATTAGAAATTCATGAGCATCAGCGCATTTATGTGGAAGCTGTGACCGGGGCAGGCCGTGTAATTATCAATGTAATTTGCTTTCTTGCTACGAAGTCGGCAGTGGGATCACGCACAGTCAATATCACCATACCCTGTCCCCGTCAAAGGCATTCTCTCCTATGGCGTTCAGCATCAGCAACTAAATCACGATGGCGGTGAAATTCTGCTGTCGGCGATCATGGCCCTGATCTCATTCCTAATTCCCGGTGGTAAGTGGTCGACGTGCACTCCTGTGTCTATGACAGCCATCAGACACATGATCTTCAGTGTCGGAGCAAAGTCTAGTATGTGCATATCCGTAAGCATATCTAATTCGTCCTCTAGAGAAGATTCCTCCGTATTAGACTCCGCTGGCTGACCGTCCCTTGCGTTCGTTTTCAGGCCTTGACCACCAAATACAAACACCCTTTGGCCAATGACGCCGCAGCCGGGGAACCTCCTAGGGGGCGGGCCTGACCCTTGCGGTGTCATTTGGGTCCAGCACGACGTTTCAGGGCTATACTTGTGGATGTTGTGAAAGTAACTGCCATGGTCGAAGTCTAAACCTCCAAATATATACAGCTGGTTCTTGTAGACAAATGACGAGTGGTCCTCGCGCCCCTTCGGAGGTAAGCCATAGACGCGAGGGCGCACCCATGTCGAAGTTGCCGTATCCAGAAACACCAGAGAGTTGTCGTAGACAGTGTCATGGTCGGCACTCACACTGATACCGCCCCACACGTACATTCGGGACCCAATAGCTGACGCTGAGTGATACATTAGGCTGTCCGGCATCACGCCGCTGGTTGACATCACATGCCACCGCATGGTCTCCAGGTCGAGGAAATCTATCTTCCGAATGGGTGGCCCAAAGTCCGGCCATCCACCATAAAAGAAAACTCGACAGCCCACCACGCATGCACTTTGACCTAGCCGAAATTCCGGCCATTGGCCAGACACGTTCAGGCGGCTTCATGCCATCGTCTTGGTGTCGAAACGGTAAACAGCGTTGCCTACTCCAATGTAGTCCCCATCGCTCAATAGGTAGGCGCTATGACCGTAGGCTACAACTTTGCGGGCGTAGGTACTATGCCAGGGGCTTCCGTCCGGGAGTGATTGCGTCAGCAGCCGGGCCCACCGGCAGGATGCAGGGTCGAATATGTAGACGTCAACGGGATCGCGTGCGGTGAGGTGCACGTCTTCGCGGTCGGGGTCAAACGAGTAGATCTTACCATCAATGCAGACGGCCGTGCCATTGACACCTTCTGGCACGTTTTCCAGTCGCATCGTCCACATCTTCAACAGTGCGAAAAAGAGCAACTAGCTTTCTTTGACCGTCCACAACTAATGAGCTCGGCGAGACTGTCCGTTGTTGCTGCTGGCCTGTCTTGTGGGTCTTGCTTCGTTTTCTTCAGACTTGCTTCATTCTTCTCCTTTTCTGTGCACCTGTATCAGCAGTTCGTCACTGTACCACTATCGGAGAAAGAACTGACGTACCTTGGTTTGATTGATAAAACGTAAACGAACCAAAGCAGTAAAAGAAAGGATTAGTGTATATTTTTGTTGAGTTGTGCAAGGCTACTCATATTATCTAGATGTGTAACGCTTCCCATTAGTGAATGAAACGTAAACATGAAATAAGCTCTCAGCTGACAATGCGCCCGTACCCTCACAATATTTTACGAGTTTGCTCTTTATATTGACTGTTTTAAAGGGTTGTTTTTTTTTTTCTTGTTAAGCCACGTCTCCAAATAGCACGTGCTATGATGTACGCTTTGCCGAGTGGTGAAGACAAAGCTCATGCTGATGAAATGTTGACGCGAAAGAAGTGGTTTGGGAGAATGCAAAGCTTATGATCCAAGAAGCAGTGATGCCTCGGAGGTGCACTCAGTAATGTTGTGCGGCACACATTCGCAGATGGGCCAGTCATGAGCTTCCGCAATCTGTATGGTTTTATTAAAAGCAAAAGCTTTTACTACTCCCATCCCAAGCTTCACTGTGTGCGTGTGTGTGACCTTGAGCCGAGGATCAAGTGACATCCATGACGCCACTCAGCAAGAGGCCGCAACAAGCCAAGGGCTACCTGCCAGCCTCTAATCCGCTGGCGCACGACTCTTCGTCTTCCCCGGCACGCGTGCCGGGGGCGGGGAAGAGGACGCCCATTTCCGATGGAAATAAAAGTTGTGCAACCAACCAACCACCGACACCAAGGTAACTACGCGCTGGCCATGCCTAGTCACATGACAACCATGAGGTCATTCAGCCGCACACACGCTGGCATCGTGGCGCTCGCTCTGTGTAGGTAGTCTCCGCTGCAGCTGAAAATAAAGACGAAGCACCGCCTTGGCTCGAGCTGGTGCGCTCGAGCATGGGCTCGGTCAGATGTTTCCATAAGTGACATAGGCCAGACAGCTAATTATGTTCATCTTTGATTCCGCCATAGCTGTTGGAGCCGAAACCTAGGAATGAATCAGGGACATTGAAATGCTGGTTAAATGCTCATAGCCGGTGCCAACTAATCGCAACCATTCGTCATGGATGATCCCAACGAGACACCTCGTGAACTATCTGCGTCTCAGATGACACGTTGATCCGATCATCCAGTGGACGTAGCTAGCCAAGACACTTTTCGGGAAAAGGAGACCGCCAGGTGGCTGTCAGAGCACACGGACGCTAGTGTTCCTGTATATGCTATACAGGAACACTAACGGACGCGTCTCATGTCGGATCCGGAGGTTTTTTACTGTTTCGTGCGGTTATTCGCCAGTTCATGGACTGAATGCGCTGCAAACGGTTTGTGAAAGTGTTGTGCACCATTTACATTCACTTTTCGGGACTTTCGAGCCCGAATTTTGTGCTTGACACGGAGCGGCAGTCGCTTCGCTGGGCCTCGCAGTAGGCCCAGCTGGAAATCATGGCGCCTAAGCTAGCCTGGGCCTAGCCTCACAATTCGCATTTGGCTTCACCAAACGCCGAGTCTGCCTGCAGCAGCAGGGTATGCCCAGTCGCCGGAGAAGCAATCTCGCCTGAAGAATTTGCCACGGATCCTAGCTGAAACAGGGCCCTCACAGCCCGTAAACTGGCACACCCGCTCGTACTCAAGCCCCCCACCACGAGCTCGCCTCTCAAGCCAGGAGCGCAAACTATGGAAGCCAAATGGTTGCATTTCAACTTCCATTACTGCTTAATCAACTACTTGACGCGAATATAAACATAGACAACATTACCTACACTAACCTTCTCGACGTCTTTCTCCGCGAAACTTTCCTTTCCTGGTGCCTATTCATTATGCGTGTGTAAACGTTCCGTTGTAGAATTACTGTTTTACAAGCATGGTTTTATATGCAATTATTGTTGTTCGTTTGATGCCTGTTTTCCTTTTCTAAGCAAACTACTTTTTCTTGCTTACGTTTAAGTCAACTTTGTCTGTTTGTTTTTTTCTCACCTCATTGTTTGCGGTTGTGCTAGAAGTACTGTCGCCTGCCACTGCTCACTTGCTGTAAAGGGAGTGGGAACTTTGTCAAGCGTTAATAGCTTTTATTCCCATCATCAACTTACGATGATGGAATTAAAAGTTATTATTATTATTATTATTATTATTATTATTATTATTATTATTATTATTATTATTATTATTATTATTATTATTATTATTATTATTATTATTATTATTATTATTATTATTATTATTATTATTATTATTATTATTATTATTATTATTATTATTATTATTATTGTTCAACATGAATTTTATTGGTTCTCTGCGAATTTTTTTGCAATTCATGGAGAGCGTCTGGAGCTGCTTTAAGGTCATCTTTCTTTCAGCAAGATATTTTTAAACAAGTGAAACAAAGTCGCCAGTAATTTCGAAAAGTAAACTCCAGAGCAACCAGAAATCCTCGAGACGCTGTCCCTGAATGATATGCCGGTTTGTAACAAAAGAAAGAGCGTAGTAGCAAGAGATCAATCGACTGTCATTGTGGTCACAACCGACAGTACGGGATATATTAAAGGAACTGCGAAGCTGATGAGAAAAACAGAGACGTCTAACACCTCTTTCACTTCCGGCAAGACGTACAGAAGAGAAATATCATGCTCCAGTTACCGCAACTGGAATTAAAGGCAAGGAACAAAACGGCTGAGGATGCGTGCTTGATATTGTGATAGTTTTGGTGCCTGTAGGGTTTATTATTTAAATATTGAAAATTTTTCTTACTGGTGTGTCATTACTTTATTTTGGCATCCTACTCCATCAACCTTGTAGGGTAATATGTAAAATTAGGAAATTAGGGGCCGCTCAAGCTTCGCCTGTAGAGTAGACGCTATAGAGCGCATTTAGCACCGTCTTTGAATTCCGCGAATACATCTATATTTTTATACAGTAACCGTAGATTCATTTTTACTCAAGTCAGAACATATGCACCTCTTTGCCGAGTCGGACAAAAATGGCAATACGCTGCAGATCGTGCACGATAAAGCTTTGAAAAAAAAAAATTTTTTTTTTCGAGATCACTGCAGAAACTGCACTTGAGAAATGCGTAAGCATGAGTGTTGCTGTGCTGCCCGCGAGATGTGTGAGCGGAATTCTGTGAGTGACAGATACTGCGCCTTTCCTTTTCTGTAAACGAATTATAGAACGCTGGTGAACTTTATGCGTTCAACGGAACACCGGTTGTGTTCGACAAGGGGCAAGTGATGTACCGCGTGTATCAGCAACGCTCGGGCATTTCTGTACTGCCCATTCTGCTGTGCTCTCTGAATTTTCCAGACTGCAGTTTGTCGAATACCTCTCTTTACACACTTTCTAACCATTTCCAACCCTTTTGTGCACGCGAATCATGCCCTATCCTGCTCGTTCACGTTAAAGCATTTCAACTTTCTCGCCACTATGAGCTGGGCCTACATAATCGGAAGCCGTGTACCACGTGACCCCCCTTTGGACGTCAACATTGCCTCTCCCCTCGATGTCTGATTAACATAATCGGCTGTAATTACTTATCCAACTAACCGACATCAACCATTTTGTGACTTGTACACCTTTCCTTGACACCCTATCCGATGTTACCATTCTTTTTCCTATATACTAACTAGTTCCTCATTTACAATGTCGACAAGGTATTACGACTCCATGAAGAGTAATCGGGTAGCGGCTGACACATTTTTCCGTAGAGAGCGTGCAAGCGCAGGCACTCAAAATATGCATTGGACTGCCCAGATGCACCTTTAACAAAGGCACAATTGAAGATTCAAAAGCTCGCCCAATATCCATATATGGTGATGCCCACACGAAACCCGCCTACATAGCCATACAATGCTTGCGCATTAATAAGGGTCTCATTTATTTTCATGAAGATTTAATGCGCTAGAACTACTGTATAGACAATGCGCGCAGCTGCTAAGTAATGAGCTTAATTAGAAGTGTTAGTTACTGGTGCTAAATCGGGGTAGTGTAAGGAAGACAAAGAACAGGCAGCGCCACAGCATCGTCATTGCCATCGCTTGTCTCTGGATAAGGCTGAGTAGATAAATGGTGTTGGTGGCGTTGCGCCACGGCGGGACAGACTCCGTCACAGTAGGGAATTGACTTGGCTAGGACCTTTATGGTCCACCTAGTTAAAAATAGAAGCCTCAGTACAAATCCAATCCAAAAATCTCTGGCGCCCATCTCTCGTGCTGAATTTGTGCCCTGCGGCTGGCAATTCTATATCTATATCCTGCTGTGCCCGAACTACTGGCAGCGCTAGACGTTCGACCTAGGCATTAAATCCATAATTCACTTGGTGGAGATCAATCTGAGGTTCCCTGTACCCATCTCACCCTGGAACTTTGCAGCAGAACGTTGACTGCCCCAATGACGGAGCCGACCTCATTGCACCTATAGCTCCACCCTTCACCTGCACTGGTGCCCTTCGTCAACGGGACCCCGCTACCTTCGGTGAAAGCAGCGATGACGACGTCGACGACTGGCTGTCCGCTTACGAACGGGTCAGCCGTCACAATAAGTCTGACGACAATCGTGAGCTCAACAATGTCATTTTTTACTTGAGCGATATAGCTAGCCTGTGGTTTCGGAACCACCAGTCGGACATTACCGCCTTGGCTAACATCAAGACCAAATTTTCTGTGTTCTTTGCCCGCCTCGCCATCCGCGAACTTCGCACGGAACAGCGTCTTCGGTCGCGAGCGCAGCTGACCGGTGAAACGTTCACCAATTGGACATTGTTGATTTTTGTCGCCGCGTTAACCCGACCATGGCCGAGGCCGTTAAGATACGTCATGTCCTCACGGGAATCGATGACGATGCCTTCAATATGCTCATCGCCAAGGGCCCCACTACGGTCAAGGAAGTCTACGACCTCTGCCAAAGTTATAACGAGCTCCGCAAGAAGCGTGTTTTGATTCGCCGCCAGCATATAACGCTTCGCTCGCTGGACTAGCCGAGGAGAGGGAGTCATCTCCCCTCCGAAGAAATTAAGGCTTCTGTACGTGAGGAGGTCGCGCGACAACTGTCTCGGCAGCCATATGTTAAGGAGTCACCAACTGGCCTTGCTCCGGAGCTTCGCCGTACAATCCAGAGACATGTCTCAGAAGTCGTCCCTAGTTCTGATCCGCAACCAGCTCCGGTCGCACTCTCAATGCCGTTCTCTGCGCCCACAAATTACAAGAGTGCAACGCTGCTGAACCAAATATTGAGCGAAAGCACTAGCTGCGGGTGACTGAGCGTTCTTCTCTTTGTCCTCTTCCTCAGCCCACATATAAAGCCTCGCTTTAACCAAGCCGTATGAACGTGCCTTAGTGGCCTGTAGGGGTAACGTGAATGCCAGGATCCTAGCCGGCTGATTCTGACATAACCGTCCCATGTGAAACAAGAGACTCAAGTTGGCAGCTCCTGCCAACTGAGCCGCGGCTCCGACCGCGCCACGCCGACCGCTTGAGTAGGGAGCCCATCTCTTGCTTTTGTGTCACGTGGGGTGTGACGTCACAGCGTCACGTGGGTAAGACGTACAGCTAGAATCAATATTAAAGGGAACACAGGAGCGCGTGGCCTTTGTGTTTTGCAAAGCACTGCCACCAATACAAGACGAGAATAGGTGGCACCAAGGGTATGCTCGGGAAGAGCAGCCGGCCAAGCTTACTTTGGATGTGTCTTTACCACTGATTCTTAGCACCTGTCGGTAACAGCGCATTTGAAAGCGTGGTGGCCATGCGCTCCCGTGTTCCCTTTCATATTGCTTCGAGCTGTACGTGGCTACCGCCACGCTACGCTGAAGGCTCGAAACCTAGAGTAGTATTGCTTCCGCAATAATGTATATGCTTTGCTCAACACACTGAATGCCTCATTATTTGTTCACTTGGTGATTAGCATAGTGCCGCGAACCATCCAAATCTATTTGCTGTTTCTTTAACAACCACAGACATGCGATCTTATCGCTGTGATTGTAGGGCACGGGTGACTAATCTACTCTTTGTTTCCTCATGCTCATTGTCGTGAGACGCAGCGTTATTATTTCCTTTCTTCCGCAAGATGCTTCGAGATGCATCTCGAAGGATTCCAGCTACGCTTGTGTTTTTACAATGTTTCAGCTTTTGCTAGTCACCGTCTCGGTTTTATCTACATGTTTATTCGACGCCTTTAAATTGCTCGCTGACGAGTGAAACGAGCATTCGTAGTCCGACAATCGCCGAGCATGACGATTGCTGCTATCGACGCCGCCGTGATTCGTAGTTCTTTCGCGGGCGCAACTCAGCCCAATAAGGAGTTGATTCCAGTCCTACTCTTGTCTGGTCGTTTGTTGTATACGACATTGTCACCACCACTTCACATTTGGTAGAGGTAATGGCCTTCATGTTTCGGACTCCTCCTACAAGCCGACAAAACAACCCTGTTCGTGTCGCACCGGGAGACCTGCCCAGTGCCCACAGCCCACCGAGCCAGCCGCCGACATCAACGGCTACAACATCAACACGAGTTTCTACCGGAACCCCACCCAAATTCGAAAGCAGGATCCTGCAGTAAGGATGGTTCAGTGCACAGTGCAGGTTCCTGTTGTGATTCAACAGCCCGATAGCCCCAATATTCAACGGTACCCTGCAGGGCAAGATCCAGAGGACTGGCTCGAACCAGTATTCCTACTATATGAGACACTCGTCTATATACTGTCGCCTAGTATTGCCAGGTGGCGCATGATTAAAGCAGGAAGAACAAGGAAGTGTTCTTCGCGCTCACGCGTCTGTGCCGCTCTTGCCGTTCTCCCTGGGCTGACCCCCTGCCATTAAAGCTCCTTGCCTATTCACCGAGTATAAGACAATATTCACGCGTTTTATAAAATGCTTGAGCTAATACACTTTGAATTTGACTTAGAGAGAGAGAAAAAAAAAACTAACCTTCGAGAGTAAATCCAAATATAAAAGCCTCGGCCACTGTCTAGCATCATCTTTCATAGTTGTTCAGCCAATCGGCATGATGTGGTGAGCTGCCATCTTGACGCTTAGTTTTTTACGTTCCGCAGACTCAGCACAATAGCAGTACTTGGCAATTTT
>NC_139344.1:332496461-332606963 GCF_055883805.1 Amblyomma maculatum
AATTAACCATGAAGTAGCATGTATCGAAACCAATGTCATTCAAAATTCCATTGTCCTATGAGTCTTATCACATAGTAACCTGCAGGTTAGCCGAATGGAAGCACTTCCGGTATTCTGTCCCTTTACTGGAAAGGGATCCTGTTTTGCATGCTGCCGAGATTCGTGGCTGGGCTTTACAGCTTGCCTGGAGTAGGCATCAACTTCGTGGACTAACAATTCTCAGAGGCAGCGCAGATGCAATGGCGCTGTATTCTTCGACGTCACAATAACCACTCTGTGAATAATAACCAATAACCACGTATAATAACCACGAATAATAACCAATAACCACGTCCTGCTGCTATTGTTTCGGTATAAAACGTTTCAACAAGTGCCTCTTTGAACTGCTCCAAGGAAAAACTGAAGAGTGCGGCACGCATTGTTTTTGCAGCTTTAGAAACAGCACTCAACATTTTTTGCATAGAAAAAGTCACAACGGACGAAGAGGTAAAAGCAAACTTTCTGTGGAAATAGAGGCACCCCACAAGGAGCCATCTTATCCCCCTTCCTATTTAAACTAGTTATGAAAGGCATCCCGCGCAAGTTAGGAAGCATCGAAGGACTAAAAACGAGCGTCTACGCAGACGACGTCAACGTTTGGCTTAATGAAAGCAGCGATGCGTCTATCGAGGAAATGCTTCAGCAGCCGACATAACAGACCTCCATACCAAAAGTAAAGGGCTGAGCTGCTCCCCGACGAAGTCGGAACTACTAATCATCAGGCCTCGGACGAGGACAGCCAACGCATCTCCTCCCATAATCTCGACAGAATTGAACGGCAAAATTGCGCAAGTAGATGAGATCTGAATTCTGGGCATGTTTATGAGCAACACAGTAAAAGCTAGACGCGCACGCAAACCGAGTGGTATAAGCATCATTATAAGAATCTCGCCCATGGGCAGATGGCTAAAGGAGAAGAATAAGTTGAGGCTGGTCCATGGCCTTCATCTTGAGTCAGATCTGCTACTCAACCCCGAACCTTAACATCAGAAACGCAGACAAAAACAAATTAGACGCCATAATAAGGAAATGCACGAAACGAGCTTTGAGACTCCCAATCTCGACCTCAACTGAGGCAGAGGTAATGGGGGTGCATAATACATGGGAGGAGTTCACGGAAGCAACGAGAACGGCGCGACTCGAACGCCTAAGCCTAACTGAGACAGGACAGCAGATTCTAAGCTGGATAGGACTACAAGGGAACAGAGGCACTAAATACCAGACCTTCCACGTTGAGTCCAAAATTAGGAAAGTCCTCACGGTCGCACCGATATCTAAGGACGTTCACCCACAACACGATCAGGAAAGACGCCAGCGCAGAGCCAAACACTTGGTAATAAAATTAAGCAAGATGCCACCCGAGACGGTTGCCTTCACAGACGCCGCCCTTGTCGATGACGGGAACTCCGTCTCCGTGGTAGTCGACGGATCCAGAACAGAATAAAGCAAGATATATACAAGCGGAGGATAACAAAATGGTAGCTTGGATATAATAATAGGGAAAATTAAACAGCACATAGAATTAAGTGACATATATGCTTAAATTAGACGTGCACTCAATTGAATATATTTGTTTTCTACGTCGTCACCAGCTCCTACCCTACGTAATCCTAATTCTTTGCTAAATGAGTGTGTTAGTGTGGCGGCAAACAATTATTGATTTATTGCGAAAGCAATACTACGCCAGGTCTAGCCACTCGTCGCTGTGTGCAGTGTCCGTGGTCCCTCATAAAAAAAAACAAAAAGTCAGTCTGCCATGGCGTTTGTATTCACGTTACCTTTATGCCACGGGCAGGAGCTGCCAACTCGAGTCGCTCCTTTCATACGGGAGGGTGATATCAGAATCAGCCTGCCAGAACCATTTGCATTCTCGTTACCCCTACGACACGCAGGCACCTAGGGGAATAATGTGGCAGGCAAAAGAAGCTTCCGCCGCTGCTTTCGCAATAAGCTAAACCATAGCTATATTTTTCTTTTTCTGTCATCCAGATTCATTTTCGTTTCAACAGCAGTCTTTCGGCTGTAGAAACGAAACTGAATCTGCATGACAGGAAAATAAAAAAATAGTTGTGGTTTAGCTGCGAAAGCAATGGCGGAAGTTTCTTTTGCGTTGCTTCAACGACTCTTTGAGGTCGTGAGAGGCGTACAAAAATTACAGTATTTGTCGCTGCAGTATCGATTTCATTTCACACGAATGCTTACGCAAGCATGCCCAACAGTGAAAAATCACACACACACAAAAAAAAGAAAAATATGACGCAGGTCTATGACGTCAAAGCCGTCGCTCAGCGAATGAAACCGAAACTTCACGCCAAAACTGCGAAAACATTCCGTAATGTTATTTCGAAGAATGCAACCTTATAACTTTTGAAAAGCTTGTTTTTAAAAATTGCTAACGCCCTTGGGAGAAACACACTAGCTACATACCGCTCGGTTATCAAGTGGCGACAGGCGAGTTGCCGTCGGGTAGAAAGGCACTCCGCAGATATGTACAGCGCACGTAAAAATAAAGGAAGTGATAATGTTCCAATGAGCCTCAGAAGCTACAGAACTTGAGATATGTTGTTATCAGTACTGAGCAGAATATAAAACATGTTTGCCCCTGCACCCTTCGTATCTGGCAACAGCAACAACAACAAAAAAGAATACCCGATTATATTTTCGAGAAAAAAAAATGTTTTGAATAATGTTGTGCATTTAAGTGTGATGCAATGGAGTCTGGACTAGTCTTCATGCGGCTAGCTACCTGCAAAATTACTCTCATGTAATCGTACATAAGACGCGACCATGGAGCATGAAACGTACTATTCCAAGGTTGGCCGCATATGAAGCGCCGCTTAGCAACCTTGTGTACAAATTAAGCTCTCTCTTTTTTGCTTTATTTTTATAGTTTTTCGTATGGTGTGCTGTGTGAATTTCGGTGCTCATTCATTTTTAAGTGCCGTTACGTGTGTGGGGTAGACGTTGAACCCACAGCAGGTGCGCAGGAAATGCAACGTGGACAAAACTCACAATAAAGCAGGAAATGTCGGGCGCGACAAATGAACGTGTGTAAATATCTGCTGCTGAAGCTGGAACCAATGGAACTTCGGACTCGCTGAGTGGCCAATGCTCAAAACTTGTTCATAGTTAACGCCTAAGGTTGCCCTGTGTTCTAACGGTACGTCGGCGCACTTGACTTTCTCAGCGACGGACTGTGGCAGTATAGTTGGCAACGCGCTTGCGATTTTTTGCGGACATTGATGTGGCTAAGTTTGAATAGTCAACTGGTTGCGAAAGTTGTGGAATAAAAACGAAGTCAGATTAATTTTCAGCACAGCAGAATGAACGTTGGCTATATTACGGTTAGATATATCGTCAATGACAATGCGTAGCAAGAAAGTGAACTTTTCCACTCACTGAACTAGCCAGCGTTGCTATAATAAGCGCACTGATGGCTTGCTTAGCGTGAATCATTTTTCTTGTTCCTTCTTTTTCTCTTCTTCTAGTTGAAATGGCGACTCACATCATCGTGGCGACAATTCTGGTCTTTTTGGGCTGTTGCACAAATGTCGTCTTCCTCGAACTTTTGGTCAAGTGAGTGCTTCAGCACTTTTCATTACATCAAACAGTTGTATCGCTGTGTTTCACATATATTCATTCAGCTGCGCTGTGCTGCTTTGCACATACACATTTCTCCAGCTGTTTTAGTGCGAGCTTTGGCGGCCGCTGTCAGATGACGACATGCAGAATTCGCCAGCGCGCGCCTTATTTAATCCAGAGAGAATGTCCTTGTGGCACGGTTCGTATGGCACGGTCGCTCATAATGCGTCAACTACCAACTGCTGAAAAGAACTGGCTCTGAAAAGTTAATTTAGTGGTGGTGATTGGGCTGTTGTAAAGAACCAAAAAAAAAAAAATGAAAAACGCTGAACCAGAGGACGATTGAAAGTAGTTGCAGCACTACATACGAAAGCTTTAGAAGGTGCCAAGTTTGCTGTAGCATATTTTCTTCAGTGCGACTATGCATGAAATTTGTGCATATTTAAAACACCAAAGACGTACAGTCTATCAAATGCATCATCATTTTAGTTTATTTTGCGCAAGTACTGTGCTTATAGAGATGTTCACACACCTGTCTGGAGGACACCAACAGTGCAGTATGTTGTGCATTTCAGGTAATTTTCTCAGCCTGGCAGTCTGATACACCTTTCAGAGACATAAGAAATTGAACATAATCCATGGGATTGTTTATGCACAATAAGATGCTCTTTCAAACTCTTATGACTCTGGTGTACTGTACTGACCTCTTTTTGAGCGCTCCAGACAAGTGTGGGAACATCTGTAAGGATGTAGCTATAAGGATGAGGTAAAAGGTTCATCAGGGCAGCTTGACTAGCCTCATGTGTATAAAAATTCATAAAAATTTTCCTCAAACTCGCAGGAAGACATAGCCGGCTAAATAACCTACACATAATCATGATAATAATAACAATCCTTAATTCCATGAGAGCTTTGTCTTGGCAGGTGTACGAGGCAAAAGATAAGTGACTGGGCTCTGACGCTTCTGCAAGGCTGCCTCCAAGACAAGGATTTAAAGGGGGCTACTGTCTATGCAGCAACACTTTATGGGTGTGAGCTGGAGAAAGTCACAAACCCATACTCACAAATCCATATTCGCCCAGGGCTTAAAGTCGAGGGGGTCTCGGGGGTACTTCAACTGTGGAGCAGTATTTAAGAGGGATCTGTGCTTGATGTATAGGGACTGCGTGAATATGAAGCAAGGAATCCTTTTTTTTTTCTTCTTTTCATTGGTGATTAAAACATTTCTTCTTTATCATTCCGAAAATTTCGCATTGGCTTTTAGCAGAAATCATCTACATGTTTCTAAAAACCGTGACAGAGAAAATTAAGGAGTCAATCTCACCACACAAAGGTTAGATGATGTGTTCTCCACAAGTGGCAACTTTCACCGATTTCACCGTTCACACCATGTTAAGGCGCTGTTTATGCAAACTGTCAATGTGCTTATGCGATATTATTAAAAAATTCGTGGCCTGTATTTCTCACCTGTAAAACAGACCAACCTTGTCATCATTGTAATATTTTTGTTAATTTTTGCTTTGTTCACTTGTATAGCAAAAATTAATGTTGATATTTTCGGTAATTGTTTCAGTGTATGTTTAAAGTGTGCTTAAATTATTGCTTCTTATATAATGTTTACTTAAAGCATGTAATACTGCATTATAAAGTGCATTTAAAGCACATTAATTTGCAATACTTTTATTTACATTTAGTTGCTTTTATAAAACCTCCCTAGCATCGGCCTGTTGGAACTGTTCAGAGACACATTTGTCTGCAATGTCAAGAACATTATAAGATTGCAGCCTCACAAAAGCAATATCACACACGTTGCAAGTGCTGGCGCTTCATTTCACTGTAAACTGCTTTACGTCACATACACACTGGCAGAGTGGGGATCACTTCTTTACAGGCGTGCGTCATAAACTGAGCTAAAAACCACTTTTAAAAACGATTTCATCAGAGCCATACTGTGCTCAGCTGTCTGCGTGTTATACATGTTGTTCTCTAAACTCACATTAATTAACATATGTAATACAACTGTTATAACTATCATTTTTGAGGTGTTATATCAGATATCCTTCATAGTCATTTGACATGGCATTGCTAAATGTAGGCAGTAATGAAAATTTGCTGAAGCTATCGTCGTGTCGTCCACTGTGCCTGTACCCCCACTTAATTCTGCACCAGATACTTCTACAGGTAGTTGTGATGAAAAAGTGAATTAGCAGCTGTGGCACAGCGCTGCTGATGCCAAGATCGTGAGTTCAGTATGTGGTTGGTAGGCACATATTTAAAGAAAGATCAACTGCAGAAACTAAAGGTATAGAAGATGTGCTTTAATATCCAGGTGCATGTAAAGTAACCCGGATGGTGAAAATTAATTTAGAGCCCTCTTCTGCAACATGCCTCACAGCCTTCGCATTCCCATTGCATTCGCAGCCTTGCATTCGCATTGGAGAACCCATCAGTCAATAAGTTCACATTTACAGACTTTTTGTGCCACTAACATTAACCTTAAAAATAAGTAGTTTTTCTTTGTTTTCTTCACATTCTTATTTGAAGGCTGCCTTGTCACATGCTTGTGTCTCATTATTTGCAGGGAGCACCCAGGATGCACTAACCTGATCACATTTGCACAATTTCTCTTCATCTCTGTGGAGGGCTTTATATTTGCAACAAACTTTGGCAAGAGACGCCCTGTGGTTCCACTCAAGTTAGTGTTTCTTTTTTGCTTTATTTTCTTTGGTACATTGTGTTTTCGACATTCTGTGGAAGTCACAAGTTTTATTACATTTGTCATGGAGTGGAGCTAGTGGTTTGTAGAATTTCTAAAATAGATTTTCACAACTATTGGTGGTGTAAAGAAACTAGAGCAGAATTTGTTTTCAGGGCTGTACCCAAGCAAAATGCGGTCTACCGTTATTTGTAAATGTATCCGCACTTATGAGTGCGAGTGTATCATAGCATCTGTCTGCTGTGATAAAAATTCAAAATGAGCCAAGACGATTTAAAATTCAACTCAAGGGCATTATGATGAAACTTTTTGTACCACAGTATTAATCACAGCGATCAAGGACATCGCATGCTTGAACAAGCTCCCAAAATTTGGCCGTGCTCAAAGAAAGCCAAGTAACAGCAACATGCCTTGTTCCGATATTTGTGATTGTTCCTTATGAACTGATGAATCACAATTATAGCCTGGCTGCTTGTCTGACCTTCACATGATAAATCCTATGCTTTGCATTTTGTTATTTTCTCTAATGCATTCCTTGTGTCATTATTGAAATAGCATAAGAATTCATTACCAATGCAGCATTGTTGATCAACAGGACCTTGTGCATAGCTGCTGTTAAAATTACACTTTAAGCATTAATCTCATATCTACAGTCCTTATTGAAAAGTGATGTTTCACTTTCATGTTTTGTCTTTTCTCCCTTGCAGACATTATGTCACTTTAGTTGTCATGTTCTTCATGGTCAGCATTTCTAATAATCATGCCCTCTCGTATGACATCTCCATGCCCCTGCACATGATTTTCAAGTCTGTAAGTTTACCGAACAACTCTGTTTGGGCACTTTTCTTTTACATAAGTGCCTTGCCATAACTCTTGCTTTTTCTTCTTTTTTTTTTTTTTTTCCTTTTTTTTTGCGAAGGTAAAGGAAACTGCTGATACTTTTTACTTGTTCCACATATACAATGCAAGAAAAGTGCAGAAAAAGAAAATGATTTGCAGTATAATGCTCAGCTTTACTTCATACTACACTTGTGCTGTTTCCCTCACTACTGTAGCATGAAGTCACTGAGCACAGTTATGTTTTATGAGATCATTAATTTCAGGACGCCGTAGTAGTTCTGATGTCGACATAATTTCCTCTTTTGGATAGTTAGGCCTTCATTCTCATATGCCGAGGAGAGGAGTCCTGAGGTGCCGATGTTGCCGACGATGAAGCTAAAGAAAAGAAAGAAATTAATGAAATTATAATAACTACACAAACACGCAAGATAGATTATAAGAGAAGAGGTAGAGGAAAGTGGTTGAAGAGAAGGAGGAAATCCTTTCGTCATTAATCTCTTAAGTGAAGCTAAGTGCGATCCTATAATTTTTTAGTTTCACTTTCTCATGGTAGATAGTATCTGCTAACCCTGGCGTGAGACACAAAATAATCAATACAGTGACTCTATGCAATCTATGGACAGGATCTGTGCTGTGTTGCATAGGTGGCATGCAATTGGGATAATGAGCGTGTCATTCACCAAGATGCATAGCTTTTATTAAAGCTACAGCTTACAGTGCTAAGGTGGTTTTAAAGATACTATCAGTCTAATAATACTGGTACTCTCTTTTATTCTGGCACCTACTTTTGCTGGCAGTATATATATATATATGTATATAACTACCTGCACTGTACAGTAAAAGGCTAGGTGAATCCTGTAAAATAGAAAATGACCAATATAGAAGCTTGATTTGCTGTTCCCTAACATCGATCTGCTTTTGCAGGGTTCATTGATTGCAAATATGGCACTAGCTGTCATTTTACTTAAAAGAAGGTTAGTACACTTCCTACCTCTTTTTTTCTCTTTTTGCAGTGCATGCTGTGATGGATGTTTATTTTCTTAAACAAATGGATTCTTCCGAGTTGGGTGTAATTTAAATGCAGTAATTTTTTTCAATGGCATTCAAAAGTCTTACTTTGTAAGAGCCTTGGATTCCTTAGTACTAGTCCTGCTAGGTTGAAAGAGTACCCTGTTATTAACCTGGCAGCCAAGGTTAGGAGATTTGGTGCAGTTGTTTTCTCATCATCTCTCTGTCACTCTCATTCTCTGCCACAGTGTGCATTCTTGAGACTTATTGATGACTTAGCTCGAAGCAGGCTATAGCACTTGATGAGGAACATGTTTGCTCATGCTGCTGTAGTGAACGAAGAGCGGATATCACGAAGACGAGGAAGAGAACGACGAAGTGCCGCTGCGCTGCTCGAGCTCGCTGGTTTTGTGCCTAGATGGACTGTGTTCTTGGGCTGTTCGCCGTGCAGCTTACAGAGGGCTATATTCCCTGTTGAACCCTCAGTAAAACCCCTTTCACTGCTACCTAACGACAGCACTGTGGTTCTGGGAAAGAAAATGCTTTGTTGAGAAGTCCATGAGTCTTTCACATTCCGCAAAATTATTGCTTGTAGTATATTTGCCTAAAATGTCACAAAAGGGCAGATGGCCAAGTTTGTATGTAGTGGTTTTACATAGTAAATGTATCCTTTTGCTCGTGCATGCATGCGTGTACACATGTGAGAGAGGGAATTCTATATCGTCAAGTTATTTTTCAATTAGAAAAGGCCATGTGCAGTGCTCAAACATCAGGTGGAACCATTTGGAAATAAATAGAATTCTGTTGTGACTGGCCATAGGGTTTTCTTGGCAGGAAATACTGGAGTGGGTTGCCATTACCTTCTCCAGTGAGAAGATAGTGAGAGACCGGAAAGCGTGGCGTGACATGGTCCATAGGGTCACGAAGAGTCGGACACGACTGAACGCCTGAACTGAACTGAGAATTCTGTTGGTTTCCATGTTTATTTTGTGGTTTCAAATTCTACATTACCTTCTTATGATTGGGTTTTATTATAGAAATTTCAAAAAAATGAAGCAAGTCATCTGTAATCTCTACTTTGCTTGTTTTCATACACCTTGAACTACAGCTTGTATGTGTAAAAGTCCCCAGTACTCATGGTCATTGTGCTGGCATAGTTCACCTTCTGTTCCTTACCTTTCTTTCTATTTTTTGCTAAACGTTAAGGTTGTTTTCAAGCCGCCGCATAAATAAGAATAAAGAAATGGGCTTTCATGTTCCTGAGAGACCAAGCCAGTGCTAAGCGCTTCTTTTCTTAATGCAGGTACCCGCTGTCAAAGTACTCGGCAGTGCTCATGATTACAGTGGGAATTGCGATATGCACCATAGCGTCGGTGAAAGATGGGGTGAGTCAGCAAATCACGTAAGCCCAACATCTTCTCCTTGCCTCGCATCTGTTTACGTGATGAAAGGGGGTAACATTATGCAGAATGGCTGGGCTTATGTTTTGACTTGCAACAATCTTTGAGGTTACTGCATGCCTGTTGCAATTGTTCAGTAGCTGTGCCATTCGGCTGCCAAGCACAAAATCATTGCGGATTTTTGATTGCCAGTCGTAGCAGCCACATTTTGGTAGAGGCTATATGCAAAATTTCCAGCGAACATTTAAGTACCCTTAATGGTAGGAGGGAGTTCATATTGAGATTGTTGCACTGGTCGTGTACAAGCCAAGAAGGAAGGATGCAGTTATAAGACAGGGTTAATATGCTGGCTCACAGTTGCTTAGGATTTTGCTGCTTACTGCTCTCAAATTAGAACTAAATTTAAAAAGAAAAACTGCTGAATTGTCTTGTTATTTTGGCTCAGTTGGACACTATTTTGCTCATAAATTCACTCGTATCTGTTTGGCCGTCCCGGGTTCGAATCCGGTCATGGTAGCCTAGTTTTGAGGGAGGCGAAATGCAAGGTGTCTCTGTACTTTGTGATATCAGTGCACTTTAAAAAAACCCAGGTGGTTGAAAATAATCTGCGCTCTCCGCTGCGGTGTCCTTACCATAAACCAAACCAAAAAATACTTGTTTCTGCCAGGCGATTATCAATCATTTAGAAGTCCTTTTTGCAATGCAAATGTTTATGTTTATGGTCTCACTTGAGCCTACTTCCACAGCGCAACTTGCATACATGTAAATCGGAAGGGAGTAGTTGAATTGTGATTTCAGGTTTTTGAACAGTTTAGACGGCCACAGTTCTGATTCTTGATGGAGTAAGTGGAGTTAGCCTACCATAAGCATACTGCTAACAGCACTAATGTTTGGCTAATGCTGTTGGAACAATGGGCAAGGGTGTAAGAGAAGTCCAGGCCTCACATTTCGAGCATGCGTAATTCTGTGCTCTCACCTGATACGTGGAAATGCTGGAAGTGGATGACAGTTCAACTGCAACTGCAAGCTGTGAAGTTCAATTCTGGCATTTCCACCAATCATGCGAGGCCAAAAATGACACTTCTCGAAATGACTCAGATTTGAAATATTGTGACGGCCCAGGCTTACCAGTCTTTCAGATTTTATATCTTCATAAGGCCGGTTTGGTTATGTACACATGCATGTATACGTGCCTCTTTTTTTACCCATGTTAGGGAAAAGAAGCTGGTACAGCAAAGCCAGAAGACAGCACTACTTACACCAAGTGCATTGGTGAGAAATCGTCCTTATGTAATTGCATACACCACTGTTTGTGACATGCAGATTCGGAAATGAAGCGTTATATACGGACAGTATTCTGCAATTTGCTGAAGACAGTGGCCTGCTGTGCAACTCAAGGGACAATTGCAAAGCATGATCAGTGACCTAGAAATGCAAAGCAGAACGGTGGGTTTAAAAAATAATATGTCAAAAGCCAAAGTAGCGCTCAGTAGCCTAGGATATGTTAGGTAGTGAGGTGCTGAAAGTTATAATGGATGCGTCAAATTAAGCAGGTAGTGACTGAAAATCCTGACCACAAAAGTGAAATAACAAAAGTGAATAAGAATAATGTGGGAACACATTTGGCAGGTGCTCTCAGACCGTTTATCAATATGAGAGTGTCAGCAGTCTATCAATATGAGAGTGAACACAGCTCTTTTCTATAACTGTGTGCAATGTGCATGTGCAATGACAACTGGTGTGTGTGGAAAGCATGCGCTGAATGTGCTGCACGTTGGCTCCACGTGCGACAAGTGCCACCCAGCGTGTGCATGGTCACCTTTGTAACTCAGACCAATTCATTGTCACCCTTCATTCACATCCCAACTCTCCTTTTACTTCCCCTCTCTCCCTTCCTCAGTGTTCACGCCAATGTGGAGTGGTCAGGGTCACCTTACCGCTAGCCAACCTCTCCACCTTTCCTTTCATTAAATTACTTTCTTTTCATGGGCATGGCATATACTGTAAAGGCAGGGTAACCAGTGGTCATTAAGGATAAGGAATTAGATTCCAAGAGTAGGCTAGTATAGCTGGTGATGGCATAAAGTTAGGTGAGCAGATGAGATTAGGAAGTTTGTAGGGAAAGGTGGTCACAGCTGGCACAAGGCACGGTAAATTGGAGAGGTTTGGGAGAAGTCTTTGTCCTGCAGTAGGAGAAGTCAAGCTGATGATGAAGAAGCATGGCGCTGTCAGGGTGGCCTGTCAGCAGTTGCTCCTACGTCATGCAGTCAATCGGAGAAACTGAAAAATGTACTCCTGTAAGCAATTGCTGCTAATAACTCAGTATAGCTTTACTGCAATACATACCATGTCTCACTCAAGTAAAGCATGTCAACAATGCAGTCAGTGGTGATAGCTGTCGGTTCGGCATTGCCTTTTGCATAGTAACAAGCGTTTGCACCTTCTACCATGGGCAACATATGATCATTGGGGCATTAGTCCTTTAGAAGCCTATAAGCATCGGCACTGCGCTGCCGCTTGTGCACATTATACAGTCAACTGGTGACCTTGGTAGATTACATTCCTTGCCGCGCCTTCAGCAAAATCAAGTGGGAAAGTTAAAATGGTCTTTTTTGCAACACCAAGGGATCGTGTAGAATTATTGTGGTGTGCCAAATATTTGAACCACTGATTTATTTGAACTGATTCTTAAGTCCTGTCGATATCAAGTTTACTGCTAAATAGAAATGCTCTTCTTAATTTGAACTCCACATGTGTTTGGTAACTTTCTCGTCCTTTTTGAGACGAAATGATTGAGAGCAGCCCATGTGCTCGACCAAAGATACTGCACTCATGCAATAGCACTGTCCCCACATTTGAGAAGACACAGGGAGAAATGCGCTGTCACATTCTTTTTCACTTTTCACAGGGATAGGGCTACTGCTATTCGCCCTGCTGCTGTCGGCTCGCATGGGTATTTACCAAGAGACTCTTTATGCCCGCCACGGCAAACACCCCCGTGAATCTCTCTTCTACGTTGTAAGTCTACATACCAGGCAAACTTTTGGCATGATGCATTTCTGGCGTGCTTCAACTGCTGCCTTCTCTCTTGCAGCATGCCTTACCACTGCCCGGATTTCTGTTGTTTGTGCCCAACATCTACACACATGCTCTCATCTTCCACCAGTCAGGTATGCAGCACCCAAAATCATTTATCAGTTCCCATTGTGAATGATCACCTCCAAAAATTCTTTGATGCCATGTTAAATGGCTACAGGTAAATGTTATACTACTAAGGTCACTATAAAAGACAATTATTACTATTTTCAGGTAGTTGCTGCCCTGACTAGCATCCTGGATAGGACTTCAGCACCTTTTGCTTTGCTACAGCGTGTTCCACAGTTATATACACCCCACAGAATGCTTCTTCCAGCTAAACTGGTAAATTCTCCAAGCTCAATTTGCGCGTGGAAACACGGCATTTAGTCGGCAGTATAGTTTTCCTCCACATTTATTTGGAGTACTTGCCTGACTCGATCAAAAGGAGTTGTATATGCACATCGGCTGCAGTGATGGCGAAGCAAAACAAGCTGCTGTCCCAATGATTTCACTGGTGAAGCCATCTTATTTTGTTTGCAACAACTCTGCCATAGATTCGACGAAGGAAGGGAGGGGAGGTTGGCAAATTTGCTTTGTCAATACAATCCATAAAGCTTAGCTGAAAGTGCACTAAATTTGAACAGTTTTGTTTGTCTATCACAAAAATTTGCCAACAATTATGTTACTTCCTAACGCGAAAGTTGAGCGCAGCTCATCAGCTGTTTCACTTTTTTCGATAGATTGAGGCAAAGATTTCGAACAAGACATGTATGTACAATTACAGACTTTTTTTTCACACATATTCCTTCAAGAAACACTACACCAACAGTTCTTAACTGTCATGAAGGAAACTTTGTGGTCGGAGAGATATGTAGAGCAATTAAGTTATAGAGAGGTTGCGGGAGGCAGCGTGTGGGCCCATAAGAAAGTTGCGCGGCAAAGAGATTAATGCCACAAGCTGCAGACGAGAAGAAAAAACCTTCGCAAATATCTTATAATCCACATTGCATAAGGATATCGGACAGTACCCTTCAACAGTTTTCAACCGACATGCATCTGTAGTTTTCAGGATTAGTATGATGTGACCAGAAAAGATAGCAGCGACTGTGTGATGCCGCTGACTCCGCTAGAGAGTCAAGACAACGTGGCTCTGCGTTTTGGCTTGGGATGCACGCCCCGCGATCCGCTGATAGCGAGCCGGAGCTTCGACAACCGAACACCGTCGCCGCCACGAGGAGTGGGGGGGAAGGAGAGCGCGCTGTCCCAGCTCTGGTTATGAGGGACAACGGCAACAACGACGCGAAACCCAGGAACGGGCGCCAAATAGCTTAATGCTGAAACGATGCCATTCGAGACATATTTTTTGAAAAGCAAAGATTTTTTTTACCGTGGTGAACTAGCTGTATATGCGCAAACTACATCAAAATATGATGCTTTTCTCTGTGAGTGTGTGAATTCTCGGTTATTACACGTTACCCTGAAGTTCAGTGTGGGCGCTCGCATTCGTGAATTATCTTTGCAGTGTGTACCATGTGTGGTCACGTTCACTTGGGCTCTGAAGAGTGCCTTTCATAATTCATAGGAATGGAAAGGCGCAGTATCTGTGACACTTTTTCTGTGGACACCTGAATCGACCATAAGGGAAAGAAGGAAGGTGGGAGTGAAAGTCCAGTTGAGCTCTGAAGCGTGCCTTTCATAATTGGTTCACAGGAGTGGAAAAGCGCAGTATCTGTCACAGGTTTCTGTGGACACCTGAATCCCAGGGTAAGGGAAGGAAGGAAGGTGGGAGTGAAAGTGGAACTGGTTAAGAGGGACAATGCCAACAGCGATGACGGAAAACACGGAACAGGCGCCAAAGAGCTGCGCTCTAAAAAAATCTGTTCCGAGCTTGAAGTGCAATGAGACGGCGCCATCGCTGAGTACGCGACTTATTTTGCTTCGCCACCACTGCAAACAATGTGAATATATAGTTTTCAAATTGATCTGATCGAATCGGGCAAGTACCCTAAGCAAATGTAGTACGAGACAATACTGCTGACCAAATGTCACGTCTCTGCAAAGTTGGAGCTAAAATAATTCACTGGTTTAGCTGGGAGAAGCATTCTGCAGAGTGCATATAAATGCAGAACATGTTGTATTTGTGCATAAAATTCTGCTATTGTTAAATAGCTCACTCTATTTGTGCATAAACTTCTAATTTAGGTACAAAGAGTACACCACACAGGCACCAGCGCAAGGCTAGTGTCTGGCTCATAGAAGGCAGTGTAGGTGCTCTTAGCTAACTCTTAACTAAGCTGTGTGCTCCATGCCCACTTCATTTTTTCTTCCAGCACCACTACCTTTGCCTGTGCTGGACAGCATTCCGAGGGCATGGGTTTACCTTCTTCTAAACATCATCACTCAGTATCCTTTTTCCTTTTTTCACTAGTTCTATAGAATTTTTTACACGCGATACTTCAGCTAAGATTTAAAATGAAGTACTCACAAACATTGCTGCATATTTCGGTAATGCTCTGTTGAAGCCATTGTCTTCTCGCACCAGCCAACAAAGCTATTTCACACTGCAGTTGTGAACAGCGTGGTTGTCTCCTGTACCGCAGCAAATGCTATCAGGCCTTGCACAGAGCATTATTATTATAATGCACACAGCATTATCTTTTGTATGCATTTTGTTCTGGGATGTGTGCCTCGAGTTCATTTCATCTGCAGTTATTATACACCTTCAGAGAAGCAGCATTTGTTGGCTGCACCCTTCTACAACAGCCCCGCTGGGGTGGCGCAGTGGTTAGGGTGCTCGACTACTGTGCCCTCGCGGGATCGAATCTCGGCCTCGGCGGCTGCTTTTCATGGAGGGCGACTGTATGCTGTGCGATGTCAGTGCACGTTAAAGAACAGGTCGAAATTTCTGGAGTCCTTCATTACGGCGCCTCTCATAGCGCGAGTCGCTTTGGGACGTTAAACTCCACAAACCAACCCAAACCTTCCACAACAGCGGGGATTCTCAAATTTGGTTCTCCGACACCCTTTGGTTGCCTGCATCGCAAGCACCCATATTCACGGATGCTCTGCCACATCCTGTTGTCCACTGTATTTGGAACTAGTCATACCGAAATTGCTCTACAGACATTTGTCACTGTCAAATTTGGTCCTTTTTCCGAGGACCTGTATGTGTGTGCACGTGCATCTTAAGCAGTAAGGGACAGAATCCAATGCACAGGAGATTTTCTTAGCAGCTTTCAAATTTAAAAAGAAACTTTTGGTTCGCAGAGGCTAAAACGACAGAGAACTTCTGCACAAGAGTAAATTCTTTGCACCAGTGTCTCATGTTCAGGACAGTGTTCTTATTTAACCGAATTTCACAATTTCCTTGCAGTGGTATCAAAATACCACTCTAAACCAAACGTAGGTGACTTGTAAGTGACAAGCTTTTCCTTTTCATAAAAGAAAATGACAGAAATATAAAGGGAACGACAAAGAGGTGAGCTTGAGGGAACTGCTTTGCCATGCCTCTCTAATCAGGATCAAAAAGACAAAAGGCCCCAGTAAGTGTAAGTTATTAACTACTATTGGGCCCGTTCGTAGAGGTGGTTAAGTGAATTTATATCAGAGCCAATTAAACAGTGCTGCTGAGATTTGGTGCAAGCACTACAAGACATACACAGCTAATTTCATTTGGTACAAACCTCATCACCAATACGTCTAGACTAAAAACAAACAACAGGACGAAGGCCCTGAACATGGGGTCTTGCATAATATGAACTATCAGTGTTGTTCTACCTTGACGGGGCCACTTCACCAGATACGTGTGTATCCGGTCAGTGTACGTGCTCACTACTGAGTGCTCGTCGCTCACAGTGACCCTGGTGATCACACTGCGCAAGTTCATCTCGCTGCTACTGTCCATCTACTACTTCAAAAACCCGTTCACACTGGTCCACTGGCTGGGCACAGCACTTGTGTTTGCAGGTACGCTGCTGTTCACGGGTGTGCTATCGCCTGCACTATCAGTCGCCAAGTCGAAGACAAAAGAACAGTAGTAGTAGGGCTTTTTTTTATTGCACTTTTCGTTCTCGCACTCAGCGCAGTGGATCTTGCCCCCTCCCTCTTCGGCAGAAAAATCCCAGCTTTGGGCTCAGGATGGTGCAAATGTTCAACGTAACTTAACCACGTACTGCTGCTTGGCAGGAAGTGCCTCTAAAGTAAAATGTGATATGATATCTTTTTTTTTATAAAGAGTAGCTGTCAATAAGCTTTGAAGCTGAAAAAAAAAAATGCACAACAGAAATCCGACTAGAAACCTGCCGAGTGGTGCAAGATATCTGAAATACCTTTGAGGTAACTGTATGCAGTACAGGGGCAGGTTTGCAACAGGCACTTTCACTTTCACAGCTTTCTTATGTGAATGCTCGGAGATTCATGCAGCATTGGACAACTGCAGGATGACAATTTTGCCTCACACAAATAAATGCTCTTTTTTACAAGATACAGCTGTGCAGGTTGATTCAAGCATGCCAGGTGAAGGTAGCACAGAATTCGCCATCGAGTAGCATGTATTGATGAGATGGCTGAACTTGAGTATCTTTGTTATTTGTTTGCTGCAGGCACGAGCAGCTATTTGCTCACACGCTCTGTATACAGTGAAATCACAGTTGAGTATCTTTGGTATTTGTTTGCTGCAGGCACAAGCAGCTATTTGCTCACACGCTCTGTATACAGTGAAATCACAGACGAATACCTCTTCTTGACAGGAAACATGGAATGGCTTAACAATTAAAATGACACTAACATTTCAAACTGGAATTAGCTTCCATACGTCTCCCATGTTCACAACTAGCATAATGCCCTATGAATCCTTGAGCAATCCGCAACAATTTAACACTAAACAAAGTTGTAGTCTGCTAATGAACACAAAATTCGCCTGCTTACAGCAGGAGATGCATATGAACCATGCACAATGAGTTTACAAGCTGCACACTAACATGCCTGCGGAGAGACATCAATGATAAAAATGGCAACAGCAGCATAAAGTAGACACACAGCCAATGACATAACAGTTTAGATTTTGAAATGCTTTTCCACGAAGACTCCTACCTGGCTGATAGGTATGAGAAACTGTAAATGCAGAGAAAAGCAGGACAAATGCAGAAAGGCCTTAGCAAAACAGTTTTCCATTCATGTTACACAACAACTGGGCAGATGAGCAAACGGGCAAGTCCCCAATGCTCTTAACCATGGCACTAGTTGTCCCAGCAGCAGGAAGTAGTAGGTTATCACAGGCGTCATATGTCCAGTGCATTAAACTTCAATGACAATGCTATCACAGTTTGGGTTTGTGGTGCCGCATCTACTGCACAGAGGGCAGAGACGCTCGATGCCTAAAGATGGCCTTGACATCAGATCTTGTAAATACGTCGTGTGTTTTCACGAGCTGTAGCAAGAATGGTGTCGAGGGGGACGTCACGAAGAACTGCAAGCCGCGTTGCGACATGTATGACCATGCCGGGGTGCGATGTACGAAGCTTCCCAGTCTCCTGCAGAATACAGAAACGAAACTTTGGCGCACACAAGCCAGACATTGCAAAATGATTAGCCCTAAATACAACACGGCTACACATGACTGCCAAGTGGCAACTATAAGCGCAAGTCGCTCATTTTCAGCAATGTGCTTTGTAAAGTCTATTCATGCAATTTGCACCAAATCGATACCTGGCAAGATCACTGATTCCTGGCCTCGTATTCTAAATTCAATCCTTTGAAACATTAATCCTTTGATGGACTCAAACCACTTGCTAATAATAGGCTAATACCCTTGTTACATGGGCAATTTCAATGGCAGTTCAGTTGACGGTCAGTTGAACTGAACGGCAGTTAGCGATGTTGCACGGCAGCACCAACTGCAGTTCAGTACAGCCGAGGTCAGCGGTCGCAGATGAACCAGTCAACTGACAAGATGGCTGTCGGTGGACACACCGCATCGGTAGAGTCGGCGGCATTTCCAACCGCTACGTGTTCTCAAATCGCACGGAAGGTTGTTGCCCTAGCTAGTACAAGTCCCAGCCTGCAACTTTAACTACTCAAACGAGCTTCAAAACACAAGCGTGCGAAGCGGCACCAAAAAACAATAATTAAGTAAAGAAGCAGGACTTGCCTCAAATAGATTGACTTGGCTTTGTGCCGAGTTCAGTTGTGGCGTATTCAAATAGAAAACTTTCGCAAAATGTGCGATTCAATAATGCCATGTGCCTAGCACCAGCGCGCCTCTCGAGCCAACAACCACTTCGTCGGCATCGGCACCAAGCACGGCAGTCACACAGCGCTAGGCACGTGGCAATATAAAGAGTGCAAACATTGTATATATAAAGTTATTTATGATTCAAAAGAAAGCACTTTTTAGTCAAAATTGCTTGCACACAGCGGGATCACGTGATTCTGAGACTCAACTGAGTTTTGCGAGATGTTCTGTGCAACTACACTCGACTGCCGTTCAGTTCGTCAGTTTAAAAGCTGAACTGTCATTAAATTAAACGGCAGATGAAACTGCCCATGTAACATGGGTATAAGTCAGCAGCACTGTCATTACATTGTCATTACAGTTCTCAAGAAAACCGTCATTCCCTTTAACAAAATACATATTAAAATACATTTCAAAACATTCGCACATTAGTACAATGAACACATCTTATGGCCACTGCAAACGTTTCAGAACAGGCACACTCCTATGACTGACAAGTGCCGCAGCTCTGCTTGCAATTTCATAAGCCATTCAGCCATAAATCAAGTCACTGGATTCGGCACGTTTTCCAGCCCAAGTCCACACAGATTGTGGGACCTGGTCTGAGCAGCAGTGTTGCAGCAACAGCATAAAAAAACCTAGAAAGAAAACAAGCAATGACCGGAGCATCTGAAAGCACCTTTTTCGTGCAAAATTCAACAGTGAGTCCTGCTTACAAAGATAGTTAACAAACAAAAAAACACTTCTGTCACAGGGACTCTGATCAAGACTCACGACCGAACCAGATCATGAGAACTGCTACCCTTCTGCTCGGAAAAAAACTAGTAATAAGCAAACTGAACATCAATTAAACAGAAAAGTATTTTTAAATAGTAATGCCTTAATATAACTAATTTAAACAGTGATGCTCAATTTGCATTACTGCAACTACACTCTCAAAACATGCTCCAGCCTGGGCACCAGAGAGCAAACGCAGTACACATTTGCAAACGGGCAGTAGCATGTTTAGCGCGGATTTGTGGTGTCACCTGACGTAGCTCCATTACAACCTCGAGATTTTTTTACAGAACCGCTGTTCACACTTGTTTGCTGCCGTTTGTACAAATAAGTGTGAATGCCGCGCAGTCTCGTATTTAGCAGGCCAACTCACCACTCGTGACTCAAGATCCAGTGGGTATGTCTAGTAGCACTGTTAAGTGTCAAGGGCGCTCATCGTGATCACAATTCTCGTGCTCGTGCAACAGCAGTAGAAGAGTGCCACGAAATAAGAACACTGTGAAGGAAGGCTGACGACGACTCCCCTTAATTATCGTCCTTGGTGAAAATTGAACACGCGGCTCTTTTTGGCATGGGCGAGTGAAATGGATTCAAACCACACAAGTGGGATGTGGTACCAAAAAAAAATCTAAATAAAGTTGAGCTCTGAGTGTGTGTGTGTGTGATGTGTGCTTTTCTTTTTTATTGAAATTGATCAAGAAAGGCTGGGTGGCCAGCGAGAGATCCAACTGTACCTGAGACCCATTTGTGGACTACTTGTAGGAAGTGCAGATCAATGCGAATAATCACAGATTAACATATTTCCCAATACATACAGTAGCCTTCAGTAACTTGAACTCTCACGTCTCGAAATACCAGTTGAATCAAACATTTTTCACACTTAAAAACAAACTTCGACACACTAATATGTATCGGACGTTTCTAGAAACTTGTATCAAAATACATGGAAAGCTGGCAACTAGAATATCCCCCTAAAAGAATATTAGGGGGATGCTCAAGCTTTGCCTGAAGAGTACACACAACAGCATTCATAATAGTCTTTTCATTCTGCAAATTGTTAAAAATATCTTTTCTGTGAGTTGATTTTGGTGGAAAGGAAGACATGGTATCTATCTCGCTTCTCGATGGACACCTACTCTTACAATTAACGACATACAATTGGAGGTGCGGTTGGTTTGAAACCCTGTTGCGGACTATCCTCCAACTTGACTAGCAGATGGATACTAAATGGGAAGTGAAATGATATGACACCACTGTGAAAGCTGCACAAAGAATGGTTGCATCACAATTTTCTATACGAAGTCAGACGCATATTTTTCCCGGCACGTTTAGGACTAGTCCTTGAAACTTTCCCCTCAAACTAGGTTACGGCGATGGTTTTTCGGCCAAACAAACAAGGGCACCAGCTAGGACTATTTGTGGCCTGCAGATCAAGCCATGAACCAGTACACAAGTCTGTGCCTAGTGACCAACACGAGACGTGAAACCTCTACTTGCAACACGGACACATGACACAAACAGGAAAGGAGTGAAGAAAGATTAGCAAAACTAAATATGCGCATTGGCCTCCAAGATCAGAGCTATCTGACGCAGAAGAATGTGTGCAAAAGCACCACAAAGGTGGAGGAGGAGGAAAAACTTTTATTTTATATTTCCTTATCTTCCTGAGTGGAGCCCTCAGTACAAAAGTGGAGAACCTGTCTAAACTAGGCTTGTCTGTGTGAAGAATAAATGAATAGATTAACTGCATTAACCTGGCTGCCTTCTGCTCTATGCTTAACGTTACAAAACTTACGATTTCATGACGACACCCCCGACTTAGAGATCACACATGCCGCTACATGCAGGAAGTGTCGTTTTCTGTCCTCTGGCCACGAAACTGTCACAGGGTTTTCCCTGTCCATGAACCAAACTTCGGACCTCATGCCGAATATGGCAGTTTGCTCAACATACTTGCTTTGGCAGGAAATAAGGTGCATCAGTCTCCAGCAGGAGACGATCTAGGGGAATGTTGCGGGCGGCTACAATGAGCGAGGGCACGTTTGCATAGGCCACGAGTGGGGTGAGGCCCAGGCACAGGTTGGGAAATGCATTGAGCCACTCTTGCGCCTCGGGCCAATCGCCCGTGAAACAATGCCGGTGGATCGGGTAGTCTGCCGGCACCATCTGCAACAAAGCACAGTAGTTGGAGGCGTATCAACATGCTAGGTAAAGTGGAGAAAAAAAATAATGTACACCATAAACAGCGTAGTTGAATCCAACTTGTAACTATACTGTGAACATTCAAAAACACCATGCAATCACAAGAGTGCTGTTAAAATCCACGTGCAGCTTTTCAGCTGTAAGCTCCTTGGAAGCAAAATAGGATACATCATTACTTCCACCCCGTCTTTAGGGCTATGAATGAAGAGAGAACAACTCAATCATTTGTTGTATAGTCTGCCAGCGGAGGGCAGTATCTGAGCAGTATATTAATCTACAAAATTTTGACTATAAATCAAGTGTGCATTATATTTGGGTCATGTTTGATTTGAGAACTGGATATGCGAAAACCTCCCAATATTGAGCAACTATCGAATATCACTGATTTTTCATAAATTGAACTTTGGTAAAAAGACATTATCTAAGCAAATTGTCCAAATATTAAGTTTAAAGTGACGAGAAGAAAGTAAATGTGTCCTCTTAGTTTCAAACACCGCTGTTCATCATGCAGAGCAGTCACATTCATTCGGACACTGCTAGGCTTGGACCTAATTCAAAATTTCACAAATCTTTCCCACAAGCCACACTTGAACCGTTCACCCGCTTCAAACAATCACAAAGCGAAAGAGTGCACTCGTCTTGTTGCTTTCACAAGTCAAGCCTGAGCTCCACCACATCATTTTGGTCAACTGCGATCTAGGGGGAAAGCCCACTTTTGGAACTGCACTGTAAATGGGCCAAGTCAAGGCATCACCAGCAGGACAAGCAGTCATGTAAACATCCCGCATTATGCACATTGCTTTGAAGCATGTGCACCTTTGACATGCCCATAAAGGCACATGTGATGATGATAGGAGGACCCTCATCACTAGCGAAAAAAATTACTATAGACTGTATTTAACTCTGCTTAAGAAGGGAAATGGTGAAAGCCACTTTACAGGACTGTTTTCACTAACTGCATCATCATTTTCATCTACTATTATCACAATCATCAAAAATGGCACTAGAATCATTACCAGCTAAATGCACAATCATTGTCTTTCTTCCCTACTATACCATCACTATCATTATCTTCAAATTCAGCGTTATTATTATCGCCATCACTAACTTCATCACCCTTGTCATCGCTGCTATCATGCTTAGTCTAGACAAAGAGAATTACCATCAGTTTCTCGCGAGGCCGGCATGGTGTAGTGGTTAGTGAATTCGAGTCTGGATCTCTGGATCGGAGGGATAATGGTTCAATTCTCGGTAGAGCAACTGTCCATGCCCAGTCGTGCGGCACTTTTTGGACAGTGACGGGTATGCCATTGGCCATTAATTTTTCTCGGAAACAGTCTTGCCATTCTGACATCAATGCATGTTCCTCTCTCACTTACATATGTGCTGCTCTTCCAAGCACTCGTTGCAGGCTCTTTCGGTGCCTGTGTAAAAGAGCCTAATCAAAACGTTTCACCGCATTTTCGCATTCTTGGTTTGGGTTTTTTTTTTTTTTTTTTTTTTTTTCAGACAATTCTGGCACCTCTTTCAATGCCTTTAAGTTCGAAATGATGAAGATCTACTACCCACCATGTTATTTTTAGCTGCCAGTTGCATAAATTCATGAACTTCGTATTGTCCCTCATACCCATATTACAAGTTGCATCTGTTTATACCGTCTGGTCACATATAGTTACAGGGAATTATTACCAAGTCACAGGGTGTGATTCTCAGTGACATATCCCGGCATTTAAGATGCCAATAACGTTATCAAGGCTCTCAGAGGTGAGAATAATACTTCTCCTACCCTCTACAAGGATGTTGAGCTGTGGAGGTGTCATAACTGCCGCACTATACAACTCGAAAAGGGATGCTGTGGCCAACGCTGCTCATTACATGCCACGACTTATTTTTGTTTGCTTTCTTGTGCAATGCTGTGCCAGTTCAGCTTTGTTTTATTTCAGTTGCAAGGACCATACAATATATTAAATAAAAGTTAATAGCAACATCATCTGCCAATTTATCTTGTGATTTCTTTTTTTTTTTTTATTCATTCGTCACTGGAAATTTAGTTGCACAGCCCTTCAGTACAATATGAATGTGGTCAGTACACCAGCACAGATCAGTAAATATGCCTCGCCACAGTGGTTGTGATTAGCATGCTCAACTGCTGAAACCAAGGATGCAGGATCAAACCCTGACTGAATAAAGATAGGCAGATAGGAGAGATAATGCAGAAGTATAATGAAAAGCTTCGGCAAAACCAGCACGCATGGTGCAATAAGCAAACACTTCAGTGAATTAAGGTCAATGCACCTCCTTAAGGATTCGAATGGTGTCCTCTGTGGAATCCCTTGAGTGAATCACAAGCGGCAGCCTGCGGTTCATTGCCAGCTGCAGCTGCCTCCGGAATACGTCTTGCTGCAGCTTGCGGTCACACTGGTTTCTGTTTTAAAAAAGAAAAAAAATTCTGCCACACAGCTCATATTCCTCAGTGCACAGCACTTCATATAACACTAACACACAACATACATAACCAGGCCTGCCGGCCATTTCCATGCTCCGCGCCGGCTCTGGCCATCTCATTAACTCCATAAAGAATCATTACTTGATGTCCTACACCATTATCTGTTGTTCAATACCTACCACTAAGACAACCATGGCTCAAAATGCCCACATAACAGGTAAGTATAGCGGCTCATGAAAGCAGTGAAAACGGGAATGTGATATTCACAAACAAAAGCTTTGTCACAGATTTGACCAACTGTGCTAGCCCCAAAAAGCAGACGAAGTTTCTTGAACTTAAATTCAGCTGCTTTGTGTACAGACCACTATACTTACTGGGTTCATAATTTGTGAAAACAAAAGAGGGGCTATGGAGATCAAAGCAAGATATACAGTCATTTTGCAGTGAAAGCTCTCCTTCACGGCCAAATCTGCAAAGGCCTGGCTTTTTCTGAAGCTTGACCTGGATTCAGCCTCGTGAAAGCAACAGTGTGTGTTACACCAAAGCGCAGTGTGGTGTCCCCATTTTTTCCATAAGAAAGATGAACCATGTAATTTCATCAATGCTCCATGAATGTGCCACCAGGTTTCCAACATTTGGCCAATGAAATTTTGTGCAGATGAATATGATGGCATAGGAAACTTGAACCATTTAATTTCATCAAACTGCATAGTGAATTACTACCGATCTAGGCCAGGTAAAGTCAAGGTAAACCAAGCTAGATGGCTTTTGCTCGACAATTCAGTTAACCACGCTAAAACCCTACCATTGTTTTTTTTCTGCAAGCCATTCCACGTTGCACGTGGTCACTGCTTAGCCTGCGTATTCTCTCTGCATTCATCTTATTAACCCAAATTCTTTTGCTAAAAGGCAAACTGAAACTGGCTCAGTTTAAAGCATTCCTCCATAAAGTGAAGACTGAAGCATACACACACATACACAAAAATAAAAAACAATCAGATGGACAGGAAGCAATCGATAGCAGTTGCCCTCACACTACCGTACACAGTGTCAACAGTACTAAATCACTCTTTCAGGTGCACAGATATCAACCAAGCTGCTGGCACAGCTTCCATCAGTTTTGTTCCCTTTCCTTCTACCCTTTTTCAGTTTGCCTGTGCTGCCCACATCCTTAGCACAAATTTCTCTTAAAACATCTTTTTATCTAATCAAGCTTTTATTCACACTTTCCACATCCCAGTATGGCTGCTGGTATCAACAGCATTTTTCCATAGCAGCAGGAAAAATATAATGGCCATGGAAGCCCTGTTCACATATAATGAGGCCTGCACGCTTACATGAATTATGTAATTTCATCAATGTTAGGCAGATACATACTTCATGTCACTGTATGTTCAGTACACCTACCCTGAAAACACTCACACCACTGCTGAAACAAAACCAGCTCACTGCATCACTGCCAAAGCTACTAGTGCCTAAAGCAATGGTTATGGATTGCTGGACCACTCAACAGCGGTGCAAGTACAGGCTGATTAACAGAGAATACAACACAAGGGAGAGTCACCTGCACTGCAAATAACCGATGGCAATAAACAGTAAGCCAGCCACAGCAGAGTTGACCACTCACTTTGTTCTAAAACACATTAATTCAATGCACCATGGTAAGCATTAGCATCAAAACAGACAAATATGACAGTGTCTTCTCTGCCACTGTGCACAACCATCACTGAGCAGCTCAAAACATCTCTGGCCAACTGAGTCTCCTGTGTTACGCAGGGCCCAAGCAAGAATCCATCTCGCACATCCACACAGACTTTCAAAAGGAGCAGTACTCACTTGTAAGAGTAGTCGAGGCCTATCTCGCCAAGCGCCACCACACTGGAGTGATCAAGGGCATGGACCATGTGCTCTTCAACTTGGTCGTTGTACTCACGCACATAGTGTGGATGACATCCGAAGGCACCCCAGACACCATCTTCTGACAGCAGCTTGTCCCACATGTTGTACTGCACCACGACCAGAGCAAGACACAAGGAGGAGACTGAATTGGATCTGCAGACAGTCTGAAGAACAACAACTCTCTCATCGCAACTCGAGAAGTTGTATGTGCCCAGCATACAACTCGAGCACCCAAATGCGCAGTACACATCAAGCAAACAAGTTGTTATGCCTTTTATTGGGCAGACCAGACCAAATGTTTCTCTTTTTTGAACTAGCATAACATAGATGACAACACAAAATGACAGACAGCACTGGCTCATAGTACTTCATTGTCATTGCCTATATCACATCGATCATGTCACTTAAAAAAAAAAAAAAAAGATAAGCCGACATTATCTCGCCAGACAACTCTATCCCTAACGACCATCCTCCGAAAAGTCCCCATATTGTCATGCTGCTGTGCACTAACCTTTTGCGCATCACCGCACTCTTCCTCACAGTACTTGCTTCGCAATACTCATTCCTGTCCTTTTACAACTTTCGAGAGATAAAATCAAGGGAACCATAACCAGCTCTCACGGCGGGTAGTCTATAGAAGCTGTGTCTCATGTTGTACCAAGTAGTGGGCAAGCACAAGGTGGATATGCTAGAGGGATCTCGCAGAGTCTGATTTCTAATGTGTTTGGCGAGTTTAAGCTGGTATAACTGGTTTGAAAAACTGGGACTGTGTGTTCCAGCAATAGATCGAATGGTTCATTCCTGGAGAACGACAAGTCTGTCAAAGTTGATCTTAACGGTAGAGCCCCAAGTAGTATGCAGTAGTTAAGGGGAGACCAGATAAAGTGAAGTACAATTGCCGCTTTAACCATATAGGGATTAAGTACCTAATTTTATGCAGCATGCCAACGGATATAGATACGTTCATGTGCATCCTGCTTATATGTGGCGTCCAGCTCAAATGCTCCTTGAAATGCACACGCAAGAACTTGAATGAAGAAAACCCTAATACAGCGTCATTAAATTTAATACTGATTAATGCTTCATCAGGTTCACTTCTGGGTTTAAAGATGATGTGATTCGCTTTACCAGCATTTAGCTTTAGTTGGTGTGCATTCAGCTAAGACGATAATTCATGCAATCATGTATTGGCCCGGCATGCAAGAGTGTTTCATTTTTGGTACTTCATTTCTCTGTTGGGTTTGAAATGACTTGGAATGAAGGTGGTAGACCCCATCTCATGCAGGCCAAAAGCCTTTAGCCATAGGCACCTTTGGCCAAGCTGTCCTCAGGCCATTAAATATCAGCTCATCCTCAGATGCAAGTTGTGCCAAAAGCATACCTGCTTGAAGGTGACCGGGTTACAGAAGATAGCAACACATCCTTCGTAGCACTCCGGAAAGGTCTCTGTGTGTTCGAGCCGAAACTTGGCGTAAGTCCCATAGTGGCCCACTTTGTTGAAGATGAAGTCCAAATGGCAGTGAGAGTCCACCAGGCCCACCTTGGAGGTGAACGAGTATGGCCATGCCTTCTTTGGTGCCGCTGCTTCAGGCACTGCACGCGCGGGCGGTGTCCAGAAGCTGAGCCGCTGCCGGCGCACTGGACGCGTGGGCGGAGGACTGGGCTGCGGGCTATAGAATCTTGGCTGGAATACCACTTCAGCTGTGTCTTCTTCCTGGTAGCAGAACATTGTTAGTGAACTTGAGTCCTTGTCAGCCTCCTGCAAGCAAATGAAGTGCAACTGATGTGCGAGGAAGTTGACAAAACCAAAGATGGAGGTGCCACCTGCTGTTGCAACATTAATGGAAATGCAGTCTTTTTCACTCACTTTGAGGCCAAACAGCGCAATTTACGGTTTATAAAATCTAACTTCCTTTTGTTCATAATAGCTGCTATTTCAAATGGTCTGTAATTGAAAAGCGCATTGCGAGATATAAAATGTGTGTAAAGAAGACAAAGAACAGAAAACGCTGCGGCTTCGCCATTACATTCGCTGGTCTCCGGCGCCCATCTCTCGCGCTGAAGCTGTGTCCTGCGGCTGGCAATTCGACCCTGCTGTGCCTGAATTACTGGCAGCGCTAGACGTTCAGACCATCTATTAAATCCACATTTCATGTGTTTTTAATACCAACATGCGCAACAAACATTTGCCACTCTTCATGCATCTTTTGTACACAGCAGTCAAGGTTCCTCACCAGAAGCATATTGCAAATTGAATAACAGAAACAGGTACAAGAGCTTCTCCATGGGCAACTCAACTATTCGCAGTCAAATTTTACAGAGAGGTAAAACAAGATATGTTATACCATAAGGGTGCTCCTAACTTACTCGCTCAAATAGTGACTATAAAAAACTACTGCTTCAGACAGAGCCTGCAAGATACACCAGAATTAGTATGATATTACAACTTCTTTGATAGGTTTTCTCATGAGCAATCCAAATATAAATCGAAGAAAGATTACCAAGAAAACAAATAGATACCACAGCTCAGACAAGCTGTAAGCCACTGCCTGCAAGGTCTTCCAAATTGGCTGCACACCTAAGCCCCCCCACTAACAGAATGACTGTCACAACGGTCACTCAAACTAGTGGCCTACCGGATACTACAGGCTCCCGGTTCGTCATCCATTCGCCATGCATTTCAAGATCCTTACATAGCAACACAGTTGTTCAAGATTGGCTCGACCGCTATGACCACATTGCCGCCTACAACTGGAACGGCCACTGTAAGCTGTGGAATGTCTACTTCGCTTTTGAGGACTCGAACAAGACGTGGCTTGAGTCTACCCTCATGACTTAGCAGGAATTTCGTAGTAAGCTTCTGCGTGACTTTGGCAGACCCGAGTGGAAAGAAAAGGCTGAGCAGGCTCTCCAGTGTCGAATACAGAGGCCCAATGAAAGCACCATGATGTTCGCTGAGGACTTGACCCAAATTCTTTTTGGCGCGCTAAATCAAACATGGCCGAAACCAAAAAGGTACGTCTTTAATTAAAAGGAGCAACTGTTTGCTCATCTCGCTCGTAACCCCCCAACCACCGTGGACGAATATGTCCACGAAGCTACCATCATGAAACAGGCGCTGCAGCAACGAGCCGTTCAGTATGATCGCAAGCTCCAACTCTCAGCCGTCAATTGTCCTAGTCTGCCATGAGAGAATAACAATCCTGCACTCCAGGAGCTTGTGCACCAAACTGTTCGGAAGGAATTGTAGCACTGAGCGCCTCCTGCCGCCGTTTCAAACACTATACACGATGAGATACAGCAAGCAATGCAGACACTCGTACAATTGCCTCCCAGTCCTCCTGTCCTCTCTTATGTTGAAATGCCGCACTCACTTCCACCTACCCCGACTCACTTTTCTCCAGAGCCCGAACTACCCCAGCAGCACTTCTGGTCTGCACCCCGTGATCGGGTCTGGCAGCCTACACGAAAAGCGGGCCTTTGGCGGACCTCTGGCAGACGCTGCCCCCTTTGTTATCACTGCAGAGAGCCAGGCCACCTATATCGCAACTGCTTTTACCATCAGATGGCCCTGCAGGGTTTCATGCCTGACACACCTCGTCTTCATTATGGCGAATGATCGCACGAAATTCAAGCCTACCTAACCGGCAGTCTCTCTTCCCCCACTTCATCTAGCTGCCAGGCCTGGTCAGCTTCTCACAATTATTCACCCCCTGATGCCTGCCGGTTTGCTCCAACCTGTTCATCCACCAAAACCTCTGTTTCACCAAGTCGGTACCAACTTGTTGGGGGCATTTCATACGTCATGTCTGGGATAAAGTTGGACTGTTGTTGCCACCGATTATTTATCACATTATCGCAAAACAAGAGCCCTCCAGCATGGTTCTGCCGTGAAGTAGCTCAGCTTTTTCTAGAAAACATCATGGTTCGCCATGATGATGTTCGCTGCAGTTATTAAAGATCGTGGAACCGCATTTAATGTGCAACTAGTGCAGAAAGTAATGCGACTCAGTTGCACAACTCAGCGAAGGGCTACCGCATATCACCCCTAGATGATAGATGACCAGCTGGCCATGAACAAAACCTTGACCGATATGATCTCCATGTACGTAGATGCTGACCACAAGGACTGGCATGCTGTTCTGCCCTACATCTCGTTTGCACATAACACCACAGTGCAAGAAACTACCAGCTACACACCTTTCTGTCTTATTGATGGACGCGAAGTGACAATCACATTAGATATGATGCTTCTCCAAGACGGTACATATGCCTCCGTCTCTGACGCCCGCCCAGCTTGCTGAAGAAGCCCGCCGACTAGCTAGGCTTTGCATTCGTCAGCAACAAAGCCGTGATGACTAGCGATACAACCTCCATAACCAGGATGTCGAATATTGTTGCGGTGACCAGGTCTGGGTACGGACCCCCATCTGACAAAGAGGTCACTTTGAGAAACTCTTGCATCGTTTTTTTGGTCCCTATACGGTCCTTCGCCGTGGTAGTGCCATGGATTACAAAGTCCTTCCTAAAGATACTGTCCGCTCTTTGTGTTGTGCTCCTCAGTCTGATATTATGCACGTCAGCAGACCGAAGCCTTATCACTCGTGTTAAGTGCGCTGTTTGTGCATGCCACTCCTCTGCTACCTTGTACATTGTCTGTTCCTCTGTCACCTTTTATTTTATTTTTTTCCTTTAATCCTTCTAGTATTGGGGCGATTCTTATATTGAGACGGGGAGGGGAGGGGGAACACAGGCTGCCTAAGCGGCCATTGCTGCTTCTCTATTTCTTATCCATGACAATATGCTGGTAAAGTCCACTGATGATATAGGAAATTTTAGAATGCATTTGCAAGATGCAAAAGCTAGACTCCACCGCAGTAGCACATTTTTAGTGTACTGAGTGTCTAATGAACCCAGCTGCATCTGAGACAACGGCAAGAAACTACCAGTCTGACTTACAGAAATGTTTATGGCATCAAAAAGACCACAGTAGCTTCTTTATTATTCAGTAGCTTCTTTATTTTGTGCACAGAGTAAAGCCCGATAATGCAACTTCCTGCCAAGCTAGGGAAAAGAGAAACAGCGAAGATATTCTAGCGGTCCTGTTGAACACAACAAATGAAAAGTACTTGTGTGATTCCATACCTGGTCTTGCTGTTGTGTGCAGTGCATGCTGTAAGTACTTGGGCCTTTCCATTGCAAGCCTCCCCTGGATGCAGGCTGTGGGGAAAATCTCGGCACACCAATATCAGAGGTGGAACGGCTTCTTTTCACAGATGAAAACTGGTCATCCGTGGCACGTTTTACTGGCGTGAGTGCATTCTTCGCTTCACAACTGTGGAGTGTGAGGGACCAAGGTAAGTGGGTTGGAATTGGAGGAGGAGGTACGAAAGGGCTGTATAATGGCAACTGAAAGTCAGTCTCAGGTGAAGCCGCAATTTTAATGTCTTCCTGGTGCTCTGGAATTGAAGGAGGAAGTAGAAACCGGTTGTACAATGGCAACTGAAAACCATTCACGGGCGAAGTCACATCTGCAATGTCTTCCTGGGACTGACAAAGACGGCGCAGTTCAGCACAGTCATCTGAAGAATCTGAGCTGGCTCCCGGAGAGGGGGGCGAGGGTATGCGAGGAGCAGGAGACGCATGGCAGCTACGAGTTGGGACTTCAGACGGTGGTGGCTGCATTTGTCGTTCCAAAGACTGTCTGGCACACAAACCACGACCCCGACCGAAGGTGGGCCACCTGGAAAGCTCCTCTGGTGGTGAGTCGCTGTCATCCTCTGTTGTGTAAAGTTCAGGCAGCCAGTCATAGTAGTCCTTTCCACCCATAGTCGTGACCCTGCGCAGAATGGATCCAACAATAGAAAGGGCACACACACTGCATGCTCAGACTAAAACGTAATGCATCAATATGGTCCTGGCACCCAATTACTGCATGTTCGTTAACTGATATGCCTCAATCTACAGCCTGTAGCAAGTAAACTGAAATTTGAATCAGAGTTACATCCAAAGGTGTTTAAAAATGAATCTGAAAAGGGTTGACATTATTGTAAGAACATTGGCAGGGCATAAAATTGTACCAAGCAGGTAAAGTGCATACATCATGTCCAGATCTTCAGATCTCTCAATATGGTCCTTACGTTCACCTGCCAGTGTATTAATACTCAGTTGGACAAAACCTTCAGCTGTACTTAACACAGTGAGATTGTTGCATCAACTTCACAAACACAGTAGCCTACACTTTTGAGTACTAAATTCATCTCCTTGAAGCATGGCGACCACATTTTTGGATGCCACTTTTAAAAATATTTCTTGAAGCCCCTGGCTTTGTTTTCAAGAAGCCAGTAATGCCAGCTGAATTTTTAATCCTTGCCAAAAAGAATGGCAAGGCCATTTCATGTCTAGAATTAAGACTGTCTTTTCCAAGCTAAGAAACATAGATGGGTATTACCAAGTTCTATGGCACACGAAGGAGTACCGTAAAACTTGGTGTCGTTAATTTCTTCTCTTGCGTTGTGGAACGTTCTACTAATGGAAACGTCTTCGGATTACAAAGTAATAACTAAGCACAAATGAGCTTTTTTTATTTTTAATGACGGTCTATGAGCATGGAAGTGTGCAGCATGCATGAATTCCTAAATTTTTTAAGCCATTCGTGTTGTTTTTGTGAAGTGGGAGGGTTATAAGTGCACACATACAAATTGTGATTTTTCTCCACAGTAGAACATAATGTGTGTCTGATGAGGTTATGCGACTGACTTTCAGACGGACACCACACCATCCATACTTCTATACGAAAGAAATACATGCACCTGCAACTGCCAACAAGTCTAGAAACGACTGACCGATGACGCTGTATCTATGCAGCTTATGGGCAGTAGACTAAAGCAGAAACAATCTCAGAGACACTGCAGTAACACTCTTTTCCGCGAATACATTACAAGTGCCTGATGCGAAAAAGTACGTGAAAAAGTGTGCAAAAGTGAATAAAAATCTGACATGAAAGAACTGAAAGGGAACATTGTTATTTAACCTCGACACTTTACGTCCAGAGCGTGCACGACACAACACCACTACGCCAACGCCAGCAAACCACCTGAAACTGAATTTCTCACGCACTCTATGAGCCAGAGAATAAAATAAACGAGGATTGCACTCAGACAGGACAAGGCGAGAATCTCCAATATGCAAAAGCTTGTCACTATGGCGCAAAAGCAGAGTTGCCCGAGAATATTTTGATGAAAGACTTTCTTTTTATCAGCAGTGTCCTGTCCTCTAAAGACGCCACACTGCTTGCGAAGATATATAATATACGTTTCACGTCTGACGTGCACAATTTGTTTTGTTTTTTTGTTGTTGTTTTTTCGCTAAAAGTAAACATTTTGCATTTCACCGACCGCTTGTGATTTGACGTACCCTTCGTCTCTCCGTCGTTTCACGCTGTTGTTTTCAGCTTCGAACAGCAAACCAACAACCTCAAGAACAAGTCATCACTCACCGTAACTGATCAATCTGACAGGTTGCAGTACATTTCAATAAAATAAAAACCCAAGCTTGCGACATTTTGAAGTTTGTACCCACCGGCAGGTTGCTTTTGCAAACGCCACTGAATGAACACAGATGAGTATGTGGCCACCACAGCTACAATGTTACGTAAAGGGGGGTTCTGGTGCAAAGTGAAATGTGTGCGTTGCCTGGGCGAAACACCCTGGTGGATTCACACGGCGGACCAAATCGCGAATCGCTCTCACGATTCGCTGTGACGTGGCCCTACGTCAGTGATTTCCGCTGCTTCGCTTCAGTCCGCGAGCAGCAATTCGCGACAAGGTCGAGAGTCCTTTTCACAATTCGGATCCTTCACGGACAAGACATTTTTTTATTTATTTATTTCTCTCGCGGAACGCTTTTCAGCTATGCTCCCGGTGCCCAAGCATAGACAACATAACATACATTGCACTAAAACGCTGTAGGAAAGCGAGAAGCGGCTTCTGACGACTGACGGCAGTCGTTTCTATTTTGGAGTCGAACTAGCCTGTTTTTGCCTTCATTCGCAGTACATGGTTTTCACAGAATTTACAGTGACAGGCTCTTGCACTGCGCGATACCGAATGCGTGAGTTTTGTGACTGCACAGAGCAGTCGCTTGAATGTATTCATCGCTTTCCTCAAGCGTTTTGGCATTTGGCACATACCGGGAGCATAGGGGCAGTCCGAATGGTCGTCTTCCAAGGGTTGAAAGCAGTATTTTCATGCAGCTCTCATAGAGTAAGCGCGATCGTTTGCACTGCAGAGAACTGCCTGCGTAGTATACCACATCGAGCGAAACAGTCACCACAATACTTTGGCAAAACGGCGCAGCAGCAGTAGCTGTAGGCCGCCGCAAACCGCGCATTCACCCACCGTCCATGCATCGTCCATGGTAGGCTACCCTCGATAACAGCGCGCCAGAACAAGGCTCTCCTCTCGCGCAGTGCCTGGGAGAAAGAGTAAGTCCGCTCTGTCGTCTGCTATTCTCTCCCACCGTGTGAATGCTCGCCGCGGACGGACGGACCTCGGATCAGAGGTCACGTGACCGATCGCTTCGCTATTCGGTCCGTCGTGTGAATCCACCTTACCTTGGACGCCGAACGACGACACGAACCGAACCAACCGAACCGCCAAAGCGTCGTCTCTGGAATCGGTCACATGCACGTGCGTATGCCCCAAGGTTGGCCACATTAGCCACATATATCAACGCGCAAAAACCCGTGTTATCCGCGCACCCGGGCAAAGAACGCGTACTCTTCGTTGTTTTCAAATTAATTCTCTGCAGCCAAAATATGATTGCAAAGTGAAAAATGTGTCGATGGCAGACTTAAAAACGGCTACTTCGGCCAGTGACTATGTTTGGGCTGACATATGTCTGCTTCGTTGAATCCATTGATTGTTTTTGGTCGGGTGGCTGCTGCGCCAGCCTTACCCTAAAACTATAGTGAACTATACCCAAACTATTGTCCTTAACAGTGCTTCCTGGAGAACAACTCAAGAAGGCACTGTCCTTAACCATACCTAAACTGGCAGGTCATCACCTGGCGTCGCCTCCAGACTGGGACATTCCCACTCTCGCTTCTGATGAGCCATATGCTCCCAGGAGAAAGATCAGAATTGTGTATAAACTATATGACTCGAGAGAGACCTTCGAACACATCATCTGGAACTGCCCCTGTTCTCCCGGAAGGGACTTAAATCTGTCGCCGCAACTCTGGGAGACCGTGCTGTGCTGCTCATGACCCTGTGCTCCAGCTAGACGCCGGCCAAAAACGCATGCCAGCCCTCCGCCATGTACGCGTCGCATATGCGACGGAGGGCCATTTTCTAATTAAATGTTTTTCACCACCACCAAAGCTCCTCGATCAGCTAGTCTAAATAAAAAGTTCTGTATCAAATATGGTATCTAGTATCAAACGAAGTTTTTCAGATAATTTCGGATATGAATTTATTAATTGCATATATGCGAAAATTTTGTTCTCCTCACCTACAAATATGACTGCGCATTTTGTAACGTACCAAACACACTACAACATACGATGTAGGGATGCAAGTGACCACATGGTACCATAACCACCAAGGACTTAACCGAAGAGCAGTGGGAGACTCAGCTGTCAAGCCCCAGGGACTCGGGAGATAGCTCAAGTCCACGGCTTCCTAGACTGAGGAGGCTGATGCCCACCTAGCTAGGCCGAATATTTCACGCCTGCTCTGAATAAATGTCTCTCTCTCACTCTCTCACTCTTTCATATATTGCATATGCCATATCATACATTTCCTCATATAAAAAAAGGAAGCAGCAGAGCAAGCTGACCACTGCTCTACGGAGGAACCCCGATCCAGAGACAAGGCGAGCAATCCTTAGCGACCTGCGCTCACTGCAACCAATGCCCCCGTGAACTTACAGCTCACCCGGCGGGATTAGGTAACTATATATGCAGGGGTCCTCAAGGCGCGAAGCACCAGACCACCTCGTCCTGCAGGCCAAGCCTCCTGCCACGGAAGCAGTTCAACCAGGCGTGACCGCTGCCATCCGACTGGCGGTCCAGACTCTCCTCTCCCAGCTTCCCCCAACTCGGGGGCACGTAAGCTGTGTGAGGCAGCTCTCGCCGCACAGTCCTCTCCTCATGGCGAGCCGTAGAGGAACCACAAAGAGGCCACGCGTCCTCCAGTGGAATGTGAATTCCCTACGCGCTCGCCTGGCTGACTTACGAGATTTGATTTTTCAGGGAACCCTGGACTTCGACATCCTGGCGCTTCAGGAGAACAGGATACCTGCAGAACCTGCTCGCCTTCCGGGCTACACTGGTTACTCTGGCCTGTCCTTGTATGCCCTCGAGACATGCGCAGACGCCGCCTGTCTGGACCCAACCCATCCTCAGGACCGACCCCGCACAGCCATTTACGTGCGCAACTCCATCCCGCACACGGTGCTAGATATGTCGCCGACAAGGACCTGGGCTGCCTCGAGATCTGTGCCATCCGAGTCCGTCTTGGAAATACCTCGGTGGCCTCGATCTACGTCCCCCCAGGCATCCCATGGGACCCTTCCTGCCTCACAGCCCTGCACTGCCGCTTAGGTAATGACACTCTAATCTGGGCGATTTCAATTCTCACCACATTGCTTGGGGTAGCCAGACGTCGTCAGCCAGGGGCAGGAAGCTGCTGGATGCCATCTCAGCTGCCGGCCTGCGGTTCCTGAAGCCCACGGCCCCAACCTTTATCAGGCTTCGACGCTGTTCCATCATCGACCTGGCCCTGCTGACGGAAGCCTGCTTCTTCAACTGGGAGCGAGCAGTTGACTCCCTGGACTCCGACCACTTTCCATCTACCACCTGACACCTACCAAGCAGCGTCGAAAAGACAGAGTGTCTCGGGTAATGATGTGGTCGCAGTTCAAGGAGCTGTCTAAGAGTATTTCACATGCAGGTGACTTCCTGGCCCTCCTGGGAGAGTGCGCCCAGAGTGTCAGCGCGTCCTGTCACGTCCCCAGACATCTGGGCCTTCGAGCAGCCAGGCGAAGGACGGAACGCATGGTCAAGTGGACGGAGCTCCCCCAGGACTGGACCGAATGGCGGAAGATCGGCGCCTGCTGCCGCCGCCAGGCCAACCGACGTGGACGAGAAGGCTGGGACAGCATCTGCCATAAGCTGACCGCCCGGAATTTTCCGATCCCTCCTCCAGGTGACTGTTAACCGCCATCCTGTCCTGGGAGCAGCCATTGCCAGAGGGGTGTCTTACCAGGTGTTAGCCGAGGACCTGGCAGACCACCTCTCCAATGCTGCCCACCCTGTCCTCGGCCCTCAACCCAGCCCTCCGCTACCTGAGCACCAGAGCCGTCACTCCCTCCCTGCTGCAGCTATCTCCAAGGTCGCTGCCTAGTGCTCTGATCCCATTACCACCCACGAGCTTCTTCGGGCCCAAGAAAAAGACAGCCCCAGGTGCAGATGGGATCACCCTCCAGATGCTACGCAACCTGGACACCCCGAAAAGGCCCAGCTCCTGCACTGTGTTCAATGAGATGTGGGAGAGCGGCACCCTTCCCGCGAGCTGGACCACGGCCATCGTGGTCCCTATCCTCAAGTCAAGGAAGCCCCCCTCCCCCCTACAGCTCTCCTCCTACCGCCCCGTGTCCTTGACGTCAGCTTCTTGCACGGCCATGGAGTCCGTGGCTCTGGAGCGTCTCTCTTGATTTGCCCGGGTGAAATATTTTCTCCCTGAAAGCCAGTCCGGCTTCCGGAGTCACAGGTTTACCGCGGACTCCATCGCAGACGTGGTGTAAACCATGGAGGAGGCAAAGCACGTGGGCGACGTCGCCCTTCTCGCCCTCCTGGACGTCCAGTCCGCCTTTGATCACCTACCACATCAGGCCATCCAACAGGTACTGAATGACCTGGGGGTAACAGGTAACCTGTGGCGCTTCATAACGGCCTTTCTATCCAATCGCTCTTTGCATGTCCGGGTTAGACATACCCTCAGCTCACCTCGCCCCATCAACACTGGAGTGCCCCAGGAGTCTGGTATCAGCCCATTCCTGTTCAATCTGGCTGGCCTCCCTAGAGCCATCAAGCACGGTCGCCATCACAGAGTGCTGACCTCTGTCTATGCCGACGACGTGGCGTTCTGGGTCCGCGCCCAAGGAGACAGATGGTCTCAGCCAGGCTAGTCCTGTAGCGAGCCCTCGACTCCGTGCAGCAGTTCCTCCTCGCCAAGGGGCTCCAGCTCTCCGCCTCAAAGTCAGAGGCCATATGGTGCACCCGTTGGGAGCACGAGCCTCAGCCCGTGCTGCTACCCTCATGATGGCAGCACCAGCCTGCCCATGGAAGCGCCAGGTCAAGCTGGGACTCGTGATCGACCACCGCCTCACGTGAATCCATGCGGGCAAGGCCTACCGGGATCATCTGAACCTGCTTGGCCGAGCAGCTTAACGCCTCCTTGCAGGGGGCAACGGCTGCACATCATGGGCGATCCGGCTGTTCGAGGCGGCTGCCACATCATCCATTCTCTTTGCCTTCCCTTTTGTCTCCCCCAGGCCCACAATGAGTGAACGTCCTGGACGGAGCCCGCAGGAGATGGATCCGACGCCTGCTGGGAGCAACGCAGTGCTCTACGATTGCGGCAACACTGGCGGAAGCCGGTGTCTACCCCCTGACCCTGCTGCTACTCCAGAGAGGCCTCACGCATGTGGACCGCCTCCACAACGCCCCTGGCGGAGCTTCCCTCCTGGCACGGCTGCGCAGTGCCCCCCATTCACGGATGGGACAACTGACAGCTGCGTACACGGACCTCATCGGACCAACCCCAGGGTATCCCATTACACCTCCGCCGCCAACACGTCCCCCTTTACAGGCCACCCTCGACTTGGATGGGGTCAACAAGCGCCGCTCTCTTGCTGCTGCCATCGGCCAGGCTGCCGCTTCCCTCTTAAAGAGTCCAAAGGGAGCACCCTCCTCTTCACCGACGGCTCGGTCCTGCCTTCCACGGGCCAGGCTGCAGCGGCTATGGCGGCCCCACAGACTGGGGTGTCCAGCTCCTGCAGGCTTTCCTTCCCAAGCAGCTCTACTGCAGCCGAGCCGGCGGGACTCCACCTGGCGGCGGACTACCTCGAGACCGGCCAGACCCCAGGCCTCTATGCCATCCTGTGCGACTCAAGGCCGGCACTGCCGCTCCTGATCAAGCCGTCCTGCTTCCAGCTATCGGCTTGTCACCTACGAGTGCGCATCCAGTACCCGGAGGATGTCGGCTTCGTTCTGTCGCTGCACTGGGTCCTGGGCCATGCTGGCATTCAGGGTAACGATGAGGCCGACGCACTCGCCAAAGCGGCTCACTCCAATGAGGTAAGTATAACTAACGATGTATCTATCTTCGATTTTTCCAGGTTCCCCCTCAAGAAGGCGGTAAAGACCCTGCACCCTGATCGGCGCATCGCTGACCTTTCAGTGCCTCTCGGATAAGCTTGCCCGCAGGGAGCGAGCTCTGCTCCTCCGCCTCCGCACCGGAGGCTCCTGGACACCCACGGAGCGGTATGCCCGTGACCGGGCCCCCTCCACAGCATGCCCCTCCTGTGGCGATGCGGGAACCCTGGGGCACCTCCTGTGTGTGTGTGTCCAACACACGCCCACCATCGTCGACGGATGGAGGCAGGCTACCGGGCTCTTGGTCTCCCTGCTGCCAGGGAGGACCAGGTGCTCTTCCCGGCCAGGAACTCTCAGGCAGCCCCCCGGCTCCTGCTGGGCTTCCTGGAGGAGACCGGCCTGGCTGCTCAACTCTGGTTTCCACCGGACCTGCGGACCATGGCGCAGGCGAAGAAGCAGATGATGGCAAGAGCGGCACCACGATGATGACAACCCCCCACCCCTCCTCACATCCCATCTCCCCTTCCCCTGACGCCAAGAGTGCCGCCACGACTAGGCCGGCATAACCGCGTCCAATATCCCCTCCCCAAGAATACCCCAAAGTACGTAGTAGTAGTCATCGTAGTAGTAGTAGTATTCGGCCCGTGGAGGCCGCATTGGCTTATTCAGGTATTAACTCTGTGATGTAAATACATGATTGCAATTATCAGGACAACGTAATTGTTTCCGCTGAAAAATTTCGGATATGAAATTTAAAATTTTGCTCGTAACGAGCTCAAGCGTGCATCCGGGTTTAGTTGCGCTGAATGCTTTCATGAATGAATTGTAAAGTTTCACAGACTAGCGATCAATCGTCATAGGTTATATCGAAGTCCAATCCTGGGAAAACGCGACACTGGAAAACAGAAACAACTTTATTGGTTTTGTTTTCAATAGCGCGACCACCAAATTGTTTCGTGAAAGAGCGCTGCTGTGCGTTCTCGGCTAGTAACGTTAATTTTCGGCCACTCTCCGACGTTCCGACCGATCTTCGAGGCCTTGCCTAGCCTTGCGATGACCCCAAACGCAGCCACTAACTGGCACAATGAAAACGAAACTATATATTCACGCGGTCAACGCGTGCTGCAGCCTGTTGTCTGTAGCCAGGGACCCCTTATAAAGCAAAGAAGAGCCCTTGGGAATATATATATCCTAGAGAAAGCGCTATATCTTGCGCTGGCTCCGATCGGAGCAGCAGTGAGCAGGCGCAGGTGAAGAGTGATGAGGGACAAGTGGAGAGTGTATGTAGAAAATCACCAGGTTTGCCACAGAGATTGTAGGTGGAAAGAAGTTGATCAGTTTCGTGGGCGTTAATTATTGTGTCACTTATCGTAGTGCTAGAAGACAATGAAATAGTATCTGTCGATCGTTTGCGTTATTCGCCGGTGCGTTCATAGCAGTCATTGACTGCTTCGTGACCCGACCATGCGCCGACATTCCGCACATATCGAAGTTTCAACAGCAATCCCGTCATGCGTGCCCACGGCGCGGCAGCTTTCGTTGCGGTCATCTAGCACACCGTATGGTTGATTTTTCTTTTTGTTACTACGCGGGTCAGAGCCGAGTTTCGCGTGAGTGTGCGTCGCCCGTTACGCGCATGCGCTAGAACCGCGTGACGTCATGAGAGGCGCAGGTGCGTCGCCTCCTCGCCGCCGCCAGTTGCGCCCTGCGCTACTTACACATGCACTCGCACTTGTGCCTCATACTGCCAGTTCAATCAACGAGGAAGCGGCGAGTCAACTGACGTGATAATTTAGTGTGGGTTGCTGTGAAGGCCGTTTTATAAAATAGCTTCTGCGAGTTCAGGTGAACAGCAAATTCCGTAATTTCCGGATGTTCAAGAGGGTCGAATATGCTTCAAAAGTGTGGCGTGGATCGAAGCAAATAAACAATAACTTTCGTAATTCTGAACTGTCACGCACCCTTAATAAAAGCAACGCGATATATATATGTCAATCATGGATCGAAAAAATAGAATCGCCGAAGGAACTAACTGGAAAACTAAAACAAATATATATATATATATATATATATATATATATATATATATATATATATATATATATATATATATATATATATATATATATATGTATATATATATATATATATATAATGATATACGTCACTCACAATCCCAATAACCTGCTACAAACAAAACAAACGTTTATTGAACCAATATCAACACTCAACATTTATTAAGCCAGTGCATCAGCCTTCTAGGTAGTTCCAGGCTGACGAAATGACTCGAATGACCCGCTCTCGCTCCTTGTCAAGTTCCTGGATGCGTTGCACGCTGGCACTGATGGCGGACACCAGCTCGTGGACTTTGGCATTCCTGGCCGCTGTACGGGCCCGGGCTGCAGCCAGCACCTCTTCGAGCTTGAGAAAAGAGCAGCAAACAAGTTACAAAACACGAACAAAAAAAAAAATAAAAATAAAGTAGCTGGGTTAATTGGCTCATGGCTCTCCAGTGGGTAGAACTCGGTACCAGTCGCCATAATCTTTTTTTTTTTCCTCGATCTGGTGTATGAGTTGAGAGGGGAAACATGGGCGCCGCTTGTAATCGCAGAATGACTAGGCGATTCAATTTCTATCAGTTTCATTGACTTTTTTTATAGGTAGCATATGGTACCATGTCCTTCCAGAAATACTAAAATAATTAAAACATATGATATAATATATGCTATAATTCTATTTCACTGTAGTTTGGCGGATAAAACCGATTTAGCACTAGAAAATATTTTACTTAAATATTAAGCCGATGTGGGAATTAAGTTTCGCATACTATGTGACTCATGCACATTGCATGCATCTTGCGTATTGCACCCGGATGGATCCAATATTAGTGACAGAGTTATGAAAATATGGTTATGAGGAAAGGGAGAGCGAAGTATACTTATAACAGTTATAACTGTTTGGGCACCTAAACCACGCTCCTCCTATAATTTTATTGTAACTAGAATTCCGCAAGGAGGGCACGGGGTCCACGCCTCCACAAAAACAAAGTGAAGTTGGTAGATTTTTACCGATTGATTACATCTTTTGAACAACAAAAAGGCTGCATAAACCGCAAAAAGTAAATAATGGTTCCTGGTCCGGTGCAATTAAGCCGTTTCGGAAGGCAAATTACAATGGCGTCAAGCATAGTACTTCTTTCTAGCGCGGGAGAGGAGGGGGCATAATTAAAATATATATATATATATATATATATATATATATATATATATATATATATATATATATATATATATATATATATATATATATTATTTTCAGCTGAAAATTTAATTTCAAGTATGTGCACCTTTTTCCTGTCAAAAGAACTTCAATCGATGAATCAATCGAATTTTACCGACAACAGAAACGCGAAAAAACAGAAAGAGAATGCAGTTTCCTATTACGATATGCTACGTTAAGCATGAATGTTAAGAAATCGAACTGAGTAGTTACAATTCTTTTTTATTTATTTATTTATTTTTTTTTTTTTCGGTTAGCAAGAACCGCGGCGCGCGAAAGGTGGGTGGGGCTGACCGAATCAAAACGGCTAATTGTATCGTGTCAATACCACATTTCGGATGTCGAGCTAAAGTCTCGATCAGTCAGAGGCCCTGTATTAGATCCCGTTCCCCCGTTTAATCCCCAACCCCCTTCTTTTCTTTCGCTTATTAACACCAATATTTTTTCGTTCACATCAGAATTTGCATGTCGAATAAGTACCCATATATCTCTGCCGCGAGAAAGATTGCGTTGTTTGTACCTTTGCATGAATCTTCTCCTTTATGGTGGACAAAAAGAGCTCCTCCTTCGCCTCGTTTTCCTGTAGCTCACTCAAGATCTTTTTGGTGTCTGAGCAGATTTTTGCGACGTCGCTCGGTAGGCTGTCCTGGTCAGTCGAGGGGGGACTGCTTTCACTGGCGGCGATTTCCTGAAATCGTTAGTGCAGATAAAAAAAGACAGCCTCACCAAAAAATGAAAATCGAAATGTACAGCTTGACAGTTGATGAAGCACGGTACCTGAAACGCTGCAGTTTCCTCGGTTTCCTGGCCGCCATTTCCTTTGATCCCGTAGCGACCCTCCCGATGCACATTGTCCAGGCATTTTCGCTTCCGTTCCCTTTGAGCTTCGTCGCGGGTCGGAGTTCTCTTATGGTTGATACTTTTCTGACTCATTTCACCGCTTACTGCTGAACAGTGGGGAAATACAGTACTCTAACGGACCAACTGCAGCTCGATAAACCAGACCGCTTGAGCAAACGAGCACAGAAGGTATCGTATGCTACTCGCCGTTTGTAGCAAGACGAGTTTTAATTTTGGCGAAGCTTCTCTCGGCTGTTATGAATTAATATCGTTGATCGCTGAATAAATGCGCCTGTTGTATTTAAAACGAAGCGAAACCAAGAAAAAAAAAAAAGTTGTTCAAAAAGTCGCGCTGCTGGTTTTGTTGTGTCACGTGATGCAGCAGGTGGCAACGCAACGCATGATGGGAATCAGTTCGGGCGGTTCGGGCATGAGATCGCCGTGTGACAGGTGAGGCCTAGTTTTTACGCTTTTTTTCACGTTATCGCGATCCTTTCTTTGTCGCAGTTGGACGGATAGCAATGGAAGCTGTATACACTACGCGTACGAGTGACGCCCAATGTCTGTCCCTCGAGCACGCGCGAAATGTTCGTGTCCGAGCGCGCTTGGGTGCGCGCCCTTCTCGTGGTGTGGCCGCCGCCGCGACAGCATGACTCAACGTCAACCTCGAGCCGTCAATGCGCAAAATAATTAGCGTTCGCCGTTAAAATTACACTCTACTCGTTTTATCCTTTGCGAAATTCTGTCGTCGATAACTCCAGTTTCTTGTTTAAAAGTGCGTGCTCTTCTTAAGAAGTTGGTTTGAAAGCTTAAAGGGAAGTTTTTGTTTACTTGCTCGCTGCCACCTTCCCCTTTCAAGAAACAGTGTTCGAATTCCCGCGTGCACTCTACATTACACACCTTGCCTGTTGTCGGTATTGCGGATGCTTCCCGCTTACGGAATTCTTCGGCTGCGCTTGAGTTCCCTGGGTGGAGGGCATTTAACCATCAGCGGTCGGCCTTATCAGGTACGATCATCTCGATTCGCGAAGGAAGGAAAAAAAAAAAATGTGTTGACGTTTCGGACTTTCCGTTCCTGTTCATCGCTTTTTCGGGCACACACGCACACAATTTTTCTACCACTCCTGCACTCGAGAAACTCCAAGGACGGCGGCAGCTTAACTGGGTTTCGCTAGATGAAACGTGTGTTTCCTTCGATTTCGACGAAACGCCGATTGCATTGCACCCACAAGTAACTGGATTTTCTTGTTGGGGTACTTTTATCTTAATGATGAGGGCGGCATTGATTAATTTGTGTGCACAACCGCCCGTGTACATGGCCGTCGAGTTCATATTGTGTGTTGCAAAGGTTGACTGAAAAAGCTTGCATCGTGTCAAATTGTTAATTGTTTTAGCACATCGCTTGTTTCTGTCACGATGGCTTGAAACATTGAAACATGAACTGGATTGGTTGTTCTTGAAAGAACCGAGATTTGCTTTTCCAGCAGCTAATGCTGTGCGCGTGAACTGTACGAACAGGCTGTGGTTTTTTCGTGAGCCATGCGTTCTGACCGGGTTGGCGTCAAGAAGAGAAACTCTGAGCTGGTTAGGAACGCATGTAGCGATATGGCTTTTTGCTAATAGTTTTCGGGCCCGTGTTTAAAGACATAACTTTTTCTGGCCTTAGACGCCGACGGCACATTGGGTGTGGTTGGGCGTTCACCTGCATAACGTTAGAGCAAAATGTGCTCTAATCTAACGCCGTTTTCAAAGTTTCTTCAATTCACGTATGCGCATTGCTATTACACGGAATTGTTATTGATTTCGTGTCCTTATGCTCTGAACATTTCCGGCAAATAAAGGGAGCGGGCCCAAGTGCTGAGAACCCGATGTCAAGTGGAACAGTGGTTTATACTTGTGCAAATGCAAATATGTGTACTGTGGCTCTGCAAACATGGCAGAGATATAATGTTGTGGAACTTCAGTGTGATGGCCAGAGGGTTTTAACGTTGTAGGAATTAGTGACTGAGAACAGGATTTGTGTTTGGGGTATACTACTGAAATTATTTTTTATTTATGACAAGTGCTGGCTAAAGAATGCAATTAGATGCAGGCTAATAAGTTCGCAGACAGAGGTTTCTGTTGGCAGCACCATTTCATTGCTTGTTTGCCGATCGTGATAACCGTGATTGCAGGTAAGGTAGGCTGCATTTGACTGCTAATGTTCCACTTGTTATTTGGTTGTGCGTTTGTTAGTAGTTTGTGCAGGAATTTCACAGGGGACAATGCTATTCGCATGCCATTTTGGAGATGTTATAGGAGGGATAATTACCTGTAAATGAATGGGGCTCGCAGAAATTGTTTTCTGTAATGCCTAAATAGCCGTGAAGGTCCCACTAATATTGAATGACAGTGTCATGCAAACACACAGAGTGCAGAGCTTTTTGCAAAGCCTTGGTAATGAAAAAAAAAGGGGGGAGTTCTTTGATAAATTTCTACCTTTGAAGTTCTGGGTTATTATTGTTTCACTGCAGACATTGTCGTGTACTTTATTTGAGAAGATGGTGCTTTGGGGAATCGGGGCTAAATTGAAAGGCACGTGGTAAGTGGCTGGATCATCAGTTTTGCACGGTTTTTCTGACACAGTCACAGGGAATTCCATCATGATTCATGGATTGTAGTAGCTGTTTTTTATCTTTTGCATAATTTGTCATCACAGAAAGTTCCATCTTAGAATAAGTTTTTGCAGAGGTGCTGTAGTAGTACCTTTACTTGGCTTGCTGCCTCCTTTTCAGCTTGAGTGATTCAGTAAAAATTACACCGTGCCCATTTTTCTTCACACGGCCTCATTGCGTTACAAAGACGGTACAGCATTCATGTCCTACCAGCATGTGATGAAGCCATCTGTTGGAGATTTTTTATTGTTTTCCATTGTTAGAAGCATTCCTTTGTGATAGAAACATTGCACATGATCTTCTGGTAAAATGGCCCCTCTCATTCTCTTCTTTATGAGAACTGTTTAAAAGTTGGGGATGAGGCAATCACTTCATTAGGCCATGCTACGGTACACCGAATTCGCACGTCCACTTCCTCGTTTGTTTGTCGAGAGCACTGGTAGCAAGCAGGACTTGTCACTGCAACTAGCAACGGTTAGCTTGCCTTGTTGAGGTAAGAGGTCTACTGTCATGTGCTTAATTTATTTGTTCATTTCTTTGCGTATGTGCATGAAAACATCCTCTTTTATTTTTAAGTCAGTGCCTCTATCAATTACATTTTAATGCACTTGCTAGTTGCTTTGCATTTGATATGCAAGATTTTTCAGAAAATTGAGGTGATGTCATATGAAAGGGTAATCGGAAAGGTAAAAAAAAAAGTTGTTGAAAGTTGTTGGCAGGTGTGGCATATTCGAGCTATGGACGTGTTGGAGAATTTTCTTTGGGCATCCTTTGTTGAGCAGAGCAGCTGTGCTTGTGTGTCCTTAACAGTGCATTATGCAGTGTCTTTTTTTTTATATACATCTTGTGTTCATCAAGGTCTGACCGAGTATCTGAAACCCATTGACGGCGTCCTTCCAGCTGCTAGTGGGAATTGGCCTTTTCAGAATACTTTTTTGCGTCGTCATACAACAGGAAGCATCAATTCTACTTTGTTTGAAACCTGTTTGAGCAAGCTAGTTGAAGGCAAAACGTGATCTCTGAATCAAAGTGAGAGCACAGTACAACATTTTTGAGGACACAACTTTCTCTTGAGGCAAGCTGTCATGTGAATTTCCACCTGACATACGTATGTCATCTCTGTCGTCTGTCACCCTCTGGCTGTTCTTCTTCAGTGCACCTATTTATTCAAAAAAGGTAAAGCCCTGCTTTAAATAAAGCGAATGAATGTGCTTGCATGGCAGGACTAGCATGGCTGTCTCAGGATCCAAGGGTTCCTTTGGGTGAGATTTCTGTCTCAAAGGAACTATACCCGAAGCGGCAGGCAGCTTTTGCCATCCCGATTGGCAGACCCTGGGGTGGTGCGAGTGGGTGAGGCCAGCAGAAGAGCTGAGTCGGTAAGGCTGGTGGAAAGCTGCGGACTTCGAGCTTGCAAAAAGTGACAAGAGGAGGGAGAACGGCGTGAAGACTGTGAAATTCAGGTTTTGACTGCAGTTAGCTAAGCTTCCGCAGAATGCATTAAAAAAAAGTCTCTACCGGTGAGATGTTTGTGATGTGCCCTTCTTAACACCTTAGGTGTACCGTAACTTTATTTAATAATGCTACAAGGCTTGTTCAGATGTACTTTGTGCATCTACTAGCCCTGATTGTGAGTGCTGTTATAGCTTCCACCTGACTTGTCGCTTTAACCAGTGTAGCATGTGTTGCGTATCCAGCTATGATAGTGGCAAGTAGAGCCATGGACTGTGTGACTTGGGGCTTTTCTTGGTAATTATTTATTTATAGTCATGATTTTACTGCAGGAGAGGGCAATTACTAGTTTGTAGAAATGAGAGTAGCAGAATGATTTAATTTGGTGTATCTGCCACATTGAGTTATTCCAATTATTGCTGTATCCAGCTGCAATTTGGCAGAGGCAAAATGAAAGGTGCCTGTGTTTTGTGTGATGTCAGTGCACATTAAAGAACCCCAGATGGTTAAAATTTCTAGAGGCCTCCATCATGGTGCCCTTCGTAGCCAATGTTACTTTGCGATGTGACACCTAGACCATGCCAAATCATTGTAATAAAGACAGTACAGATTATAACAGCCTTCTGGAGACTTGACTCTATCTTCTTCAAAAAGTAATTGCTTGTATGTGTACGGAAATAATACCCTTGTTTTCAACGGCAATTCAGTTGGCGGTCAGTTGAACTTAACGGCAGTTAGCGATGTTACACGGCAGCACCAAGTGCAGTTCAGTTCAATTGAGGTCAGCGGTCGCATTTGAACCAGTCAACTGACAAGATGGCTGTTAGCGGACATGCTGCACCGGTCGAATTGGCAGCATTTACGACCGCTATGTGATCTCACATCGCATGGGAGATTGTTGTCCTAGCTAGCGCAAGTCACAGCCTGCAACTTTAGCTGCGCAAATAAGTGTCAAAACACAAGCGCGCGAAGCGGCACCAAAATAACGATGATTAAGCGGCGAAGCCAGACATGCTCAAATGGATTGACTTGGCTCTGTGCTGAGTTCAGTTGTGGCATATTTGAAAAGAAAAAATGCACGCAAAATGTGCTGTTCAATAATATAAAGCATGCAAATATTGTATAAATTTATCTGTAATGAAAAAGAAAGCACTTTTTTCACTCAAAATTGCTTGCACGTGGCAAGATCACATGATTCTAAGACACAACGTTAAAGAACCCCAGGTGGTCGAAATTTCCGGAGTCCTCTACTACGGCGTCTCTCATAGCCTGAGTTGCTTTGGGACGTTAAACCCCACAAACCAAACCAAACAGCCGAGTTTTGCGAGATATTCTGTGTAACTGCAGTCAACTGCTGTTTAGTTCGTCATATAAAAAGCTGAACTGTCATTTAACTGGACAGCAGGTTAAACTGCCCATGTAACACGGGTATAAATTTCAATTGTTTCAAGAAAAAAAAATGCGTTGCGTGAAATCGTAATGAATACTATATTTGAGGACAACATTCTGTGGCTCTGCTGAGAAGGCTCGCCAGGAAAGAGAAGATGATGGGCATTTTTACCCGTTCTGTGAAAAATGGGCCCAACCGACCGTCTTTTTAGACTCTCCCTTTCACATCACCACACCCCTGCTTTGAACAGTACACACCACGGCACAGTAGCAAAGGCACGTCTCCTTCCCCTTTCTGCCTAGCTTCCGTTGTAGCACCACAGAATAAGTTGCCCGCGAGATACCGCAAGAGTCGCGGTCAACGCCATTGGATGCAGGGCCTTTTTTGATGGGTATTGCCGCTCCATTCTCGAGTTATATCCAACTATAGTCATTTCTTGCATCAGAAGAATTGGAATGCTTAAGAATTGATAAATGAAAATGTTAATGGTCATAACATTTTCTTGTCCCATTGTTTGTGAACACATTTAAAAGGGTACAGGCACAAAATTGTGGCACATGGATCTTTGTTCATTTTCTCGGTGTATATGAGGGGTGTCTAAAAAATGATATCCGCACATTTTTTTCTCAGACAATGTTTGTTCAAAATATATAGAATTTGCATAGGATGCAGCTGCATATTTGCTCGACCTTTATTACTTTGAAATGCAAAACTTCATTAAACTATATGGCTCTACACCACCAGTGAACGAGAATGTGCACCGGTGCTTTGTAGCAAAGTTTTCTCGTCTCGTGTAACAATGTCCTCACAGCTCAAAGCAACCTCTCATTGTTCAGAAATCTGGATCCACAAAGTGCAAAGGTGAAAATCACATTGGGCTAAGTCAGGACTATAAGGAAGATGTAGCAGTGCAGTGCCCACAAATGCGGCAATCACTTCTTCTAATGCAATTGCATTAAAGGCTTCATTCTCCAGAAAATATGGCATTGTGAGCGAAAAAACTGCGGCCAAAGCTCATGCAGGTGGCAGTCGGCAGGAGGCATGACCATGCACTGACCGATTGTCCGGCTGTGTGACATCATAAGACCACATGGCATGGCTGATTTAGTTTTGCCCTTGGGATAGGAGGGTGAGATGGCAATTCAGCCTTCCAGGGCCCTTGCTACTCCTATAGGTCTCGCAAGCATGTTTGTACATCTTTGTTAAAATGAAGCTTTATATCTCTGCAGAGTTGTCTTCCATGATTGCCTATGATTGTATGCTAATGAGTATGTGTGTATTGGTAATTAACATTTGCTACTATAATTAACTGAGTTGCAAACTATACATGTACTCGAATGAATATATGCAAGGGGAGCTGACATACGGGAGCCATTAAAATTGTCACATCGTACCCTCAAAGACAGAGCGGGTATGGTTGCTCGTCCTCATACCAGCCTCAAAAAGAAATGTCTCTTCTCAAGTTTTGGTTATAGCCTAATGGCGTTGAAGAGCTTTAACGCTGGTCAGCAAGCAGCTTTAGCATTTCCATCCGCATGGAAATCGGCATTGTGTGACATGCAGTCCAAACAGAAAATAACAAAAATTACAAGGGTTCAATGCTTCTGAACCAGATATTGAGCGACAGCATTAGCTACGGGTGACCGAGCGTTCTTCATCTCTTTTTCTTCTTCCTCAGCCCATATATAAAGCCCCGCTTTAACCAACCCATGTGAACGTGCCTTAGCGGCCTAAGGGGTAACGTGAATGCCAGGGTCCTAGCAGGCTGATTCTGACATAACCGTCCCATGTGAAACGAGAGACCCAAGTTGGCAGCTCCTGCCGGCCCGTGTGTCACATGGGGTGTAACGTCACAGCGTCACGTGGGTAAGACGTAACTGCTGCCGGGTCACGCGAAGGCTTGAAAGTGCGAGTAGTATTGCTTTCGCAATAAAAATTGGTGAGGCTATGTCCACCTTTCAGCAATCAGTGATGTTATATGTGACAGTGGAGGTGCAAGCAAACAAACATTCCTTTGCATCAAAGATTTCGGAGTCCACGTGATCATCAGTATTACAGGAGCTCGAGTTTGGTGTTATGCGAGAGCCACTTACTGCTGTGTGGAACTGAAACAGACAGTGCAGAATGGCCTGAGTTGAGTTATTCTCGCTCTGATTTGGCTTTTGGGACTGCTGTGTCTGTAAGGATCTTTCAGCTTAAAAAAACGACACGCAAGGACTTCACGGCTACATTCTTTACACTTCACCAGTTGCAGGTGGCTGGGTGCCTGACGCGTGTAGTCTGCGTCTGCTTTGAGAGCCCAAGGACCCTGTGCAGCCCCCCAAAGTGGTTGGCCGGCGGGATGCTCTGCGATGAAAAAGCTTCGCCGCCGCCTCTCGTCATCTCTAAACCCGTCACGCTTCCGCAGCGATGAGGGCCTCGCCCACTTCTCGGGGCAGCTGTCAATCCAGGAGAACGGTTCCGACCCAGGCAGCCGCACTGGTAAGCCTAGTGTTTTCAGAGGGGCACAGTCTCGGCTGGTAATGCACCAGAGTGGCAAAATAACTGAGCTTTTGTGGTCGCTTCGACCCTTATGCTGAATGTTTGCAAGATGTTGCATACTGAACAGAACACTTGACAAAAGCGATCTGCTACATCGATGGTAGCTTAGTGGTTAGGTTGTTCAACTGCTCATCTCGACCATGTGGGTTTGATCCTGGTGGCGGCAGCTGCTTTTCGGTGGAGGTGAAGAGCACGGCGCCCGTGTACTGTGCCATGTCAGTGCACGTTAAGGAGCCCCAGATGCTTGAAATTTCTGGAGCCTTCCACTACAACGCTGACTCGCTTTGGGAAAATAAGTAAAAACAAGAAAAGCGATCTTATGCAGTCTTTGAAATTGGACATGCATGCTTTACACATAAGTTCACACTCACATAATGGGACAAACCTCGACATGAAGCACACCAGTACGAGTTCGCGCTGAACCGAAGTGAAGGCATTAAGCACAGCATGCTTTTTTACTTCCATCTCATTCCTCTTTGACATTTAGGAGAAATAGCAGCTGTGGATCCTTTTTTAACAGACAAAATATTTCAGACATTTAGTCGCCAGCATTACAACAGATATTCCTAACCTTCTGTGCAGCCCGTGATAGCCTTAGTTGCTTGTGAACCACAATACCTCCATATGTGTACAATTAAATGAATTATAATAGAACTGAATGAGCTGTTGAAAGGTAAAATGTGTTGTTGCCATGAGTGAAACAAAAAAACATGGCTCAGAAAAAGATGCAAATGAAATGTCCAACATACTGTATATTTGTGAAGTATTGTCAAATACATCTGATTATGATACCAGACAGAGTTTGTGAGGAGGCATTATATACGATTTACGGGGTTAAGCAAGTACGTTTGAGCAAATCATCAACTCTACGATGTGCATCTCAGTAATCAAAATTGATCATTGTGGAAATTTAAGGCAAGGCAAGAAAATGCCATCATTCAAGAATACTGAATGAAAAAAAAATCTGAATGCAGCTGGTAATTCTATAGAACGTTCAAAAGCAGGTGCCTCGAGGCAGTGGGGAGTGTTTTATGTGATAGCATAAGGGTGCTGCGTCGCATTATTGGTGGCGCTATTGGTGCAGGCTGCATGCGCCATCACGCTGTTTTGCTTTGTCAGCAGTACTTGTCCCTGTTCTCCACGTGTCCTCCCCCGTTCCACTGACCCCACTCCATCTTGCACTGGTCCACATGCGTGTGTTTGATGGGTGTTCATGGAAGCCTTTTAACTTGCACAGAAATGCAGCAAGTGGCAAATGAAGAAGCCTGATTGAAGATTTTTTTTTTGCTCTCTGAAAAGTGAGGACACCCGTGGAGATTTTTCAGATGAAAAGTTTGACCTCCGGATGATTTCGGATGAAAATGACAGGAGGTTACTGGGTATAAATTTTGACCTCTAGAAGATTTCAGACGAAAATGAAAGGAGGTTACTGGGTATACATTTTGACCTCCAGAAGATTTCAGACGAATATGAGAGGAGGTTACTGGGTATAAATTTTTACCTCCAGAAGATTTCAGACGAAAATGAAAGGAGGTTACTGGGTATAAATTTTGACCTCCAGAAGATTTCAGACGAAAATGAAAGGAGGTTACTGGGTATATAAGTTTTGACCTCCAGAAGATTTCGGACGAAAATGAGAGGAGGTTACCGGGTATGCAGGCTTTGTCGTTTTCGGAGGAAAAGCGCGACCTCCGTAACACCCTGTCGGGCAGGGTGAGAAGGCTGGCTTCCTCAGGCAGCCCGGGTCCACTGCCTTCAGGTTTGGATCCTGGCTTCCAGAAGATTTCGCTGCTCGAGGAAAGCAGGTAAGGGACTCGCTGCACACCGAGTGCCCTAACTTCGGGATGGAATTCTGGCTTCCGAAAGACGGCGCTGATCGAAACGAGAAGGTCGGTCTCCATCGCAGAACGACTTCTCGAGGCCTTCGCAGAACGGCCATGACGGCGACAGTCCGCGATACGCTGACGAGCCGACGCAACCGGCCCTCCCCGACAAGGTCAGCATGACTAAGCAGGTTTCTTCGCTCAAGCTGTGCGAAAAGTCCGACGAAACGTCACAAAGAAGCGTTGAAAGCAATCATGAAGACAACCAACGAGCTAGGCCGGTTGAAGCTAATCTCCACTCATTGGCATGCAGAGTCTTTCGGAGCCCAGGTCTCCGGTCTGAGCGGAGTGGATTCACCCTCGTCAAGGAAGCTGGCCTTCACTTCTCTTCCAGATCCTTCTGTTGCAGGACAAGATTACACCTTGGGAACAAAGGATCCGGCCTCCGGACAGAAGCGGACGTATTCATCTCGCCAGGGAGCGCCTTCCGGAGACAACGCAACCTCTAAAAAAATAGGCCCTTCGTGCCCAGGAATGACGACTTCCTCCTAGTAGAGGCTTGCGTTTTATGGAGACAAGGATTGCGACCCAAAAACAAAATACCAGACGAAGAAGCCGCCTTCTTTGTCTTGGCGAGCAGCTTCTTCCGGGGGTGAAAATCGCCCCAAGACAAGACACTCGAAGTCCTTAGTGAGGCCGACCTCTTCACAGTGGCATGTGCCCTCTTTTGGAGGCCAGGTTTCTGGTATATCAGGACAACAGACTCAGTGTGGCAGCATGCAGTGCTTTCCGGGGGTCGTGCTTTCGCCCATTGAACGACAATCCTTGTGTTTGCAGGTTAAGGAACCTCCTCTTAGTACCATCTGGCATTTTCAGGAGGTCTGTTATTGTGACTAAGGAGAACGGGTTCGGTGGGCCCAGCGAAGGTGACCACCATGCCTTGGCATGCAGCATCGTCACGATGGCAGTTTTCATTTCTGAAAATAGTGTACTCACCATCGTGAAAGAGGCCGGGCTTGAATCTTTGGCCAGCGCCATCTGCTGGAGTTCAGGTTTGCATCCTGGGGATGATAGACCTGGCCTGCAGAAGAAGGCTGACATACTTGCTTCCGCATTCACCATTACCTGGAGCGCCTGTTTCCTTTCTAAGAACAACAAACTTCTACCCTGGAAATCCGACCTTCTGTCATTGGAATCCAACATCATCAGAAGGCCAGGCTTCCGATCTAAGGATAAAGGACCAGGTGAAGATGCACTGCTAGCCTTGGCCTGCGTCATATTCCTGAGACTAGGTTTTTGGCCCACGGGTGTTTGCCTGGAAACTGTGAGAACTGAGCTGAAACATGCTTTTCAGAGGACCACTATTGACAGTGTGCACCTCATTTCCTTCGCTGTGGCTGTGAGGTCAAGTGTTGTTCTTGAGAAAGGACAATTTTGAAAGACGTCACATGGCTTGCTTCTAAATACGAGTAGTGCAAACACTTGCACGTTGCATCAGGCTCTTTGAAAAGGAAATTTGCCTTTTTCAAGCTTTCCAGCGCTCTGCGTTACCCCTTACATCTCTCTTGTTAGCTCCTCCTTGTTAGCTCGTTTGGTAGATTGACTTTCCCCAGACGCAGCTGTTCCAGGCTTAGCCTTGTGAGGAGTTAAATTTTTCTGCTAACTGTAGAAAGCTTTGCTTTACAGAACCAAGCTGGGCTCCATTGTGTTTCCAGGTATAAATTAGAGGAACCGGACGCTTCTGAAAATACCAGCTTGACACGAAATGCAGGTCTCATGAGGGACATGGTGTCAACGCGGGTTATTCACTGACCGCACAAATACTGCTACTGTTCACTATGTCCTCTGCCTGCTCTGCATGGAGTTGTTGTTAGCATGATGCTGCTTTTGTGAGAACAGCACTCACAATGTCACTGCCATCAGTTGATTATTTGCTGCCTTGTGCTAGAAGTGTGTTTTCGGTTACATTGCGAGACAAGTGAAGACATGAAAATTTGGTATCGGAGACGGGCTATGTGCAGAAGCCTAGGCATATCAGGCTTTTCCTGGTTAATTAATGTATTTTGAGCACTGCAGTTAGGTGGATGTTCTTCAGTCGATGAAGGTGAAGAGCAGTGCGCCCATGTACTGTGCGAGGCCAGCGCTCCGGTGATTGAAACTTCTGGAGCCCTCCACTACGGCGTCTTTCATAGCCTGAGTTGCTTTGTGATGTGAACCCCTATAAACCAAACCAAACCTCAGTGGACTCGAGCAACCTGGAACTCCTGTGCAGTGAAATCTCCAACACATGCCGTTTGTTATCAGTTGTCTTCGTTTGCTGTGTTGATGTCTGCTTCATTGCATTCACTGCAGGACTAATGCCTTTTTTGAGATCTCAAATTGTGCCACCTGTAGCCATGTGTTTGCAGTGAGCGTTCTCATCTTATCTTTACTTCGGCTGTTTCTCGCTACATTTTTATACCCTTGGAACCCACTCTCTTATCTGCTTAGGATGAGAGCGAACAAGCGCAGTCTCACTATGGTCAAAGTAATTCTTCTGTTGCGCATACTATTGGGGTGTTGTATGTTGTTCATGGGGAGGCTTGAAAGACTAGCCAACCCTAAAATTTTGTCTGGAAGGAGTCTAATGGAGGAGCTCTCACCCACTTATAAATTACTGCTTGATTTCTTCTCTCATCTTATCATAGTTTTGAACTTCACAGCCAAACAGAGGCTGCGGCATCACTGGATTAAGTCTGTGGCAGTCTTCGTTTGTGTAATTAGTATGTGGAGGTCACTGTGCATTGCCTTCTGGCTCATTGAAAGTTGCTTTTATTCAGCAAGTGATTACGCACAAAACTCGCCGCCCAAAGTATTCATTCAAGAGCTGTTTGCAAAATGTGGTGATGGCCACCCTATCCTCAATGAATTAACACTCTGCTAGCTTCGGCTGCTTTTCGATCGTTGTCCGGTTTCCTAGTGTTAGTATCTCATGTGACGTGGTACCATTCTCATTCTGTGGTGAACGAGACACTTGATGCACTGGACCACAAAGGAAGTACTTTGTCATGGTTTTCTTTGAACTTGGCATTAGATAGATTTGACAGTTTGCCTTGAATCAGACATTGAACACACTGGATCACAGAGGAGGTACATTACTGTGGTTTTCTCTGAGGTCAGCATTCGATAATGTTCACAGTGTGCTCTGAATGAAAGACTGAACACACTCGATAACAGAGGAAGCAGTTTGTTATCATGGTTTTATTTGAATTAAGATCCAATATAATCAACAGCGTGCGCCCCACTGTGGTGGTACAGTGGTTAGGGTGCTCGACTACTGTGCCCAAGAATGCAGGATCGAATCCCAGTCACCGCGGTCACTTGTCGATGGAGGCGAAAAGCAAGGTGCCCGTGTGCTGTGCGATGTCAGTGCATATTAAAGAACCCCAGGGGGTCGAAATTTCCGCAGCCCTCCACTATGGCATCATTCATAGCCTGAGTCACTTTGGGACGTTAAACCCCACAACCCAAACCCAATCAGCAGTCTTCCTTGTTGGATTCGCTGATGTGGAGGACTTGTTATAAAGCACACCTGACTTTTTGTGCTGCGGCATCATTAATTTGTGTTGTTTTTTGTGGTGCTGTTTGCACGACTAAAAGGCTGTTTGGCAAAAGTGTCAACAGAGCATTGCTATGAGCGCAATAGAATATACGGGGTAACCATAGCGTATATAATATACTGTTGGGCAAGGGACCTTGAGATGCTATCAAATAAGGAAGATTTGGTAAGCTCTTGTTAGTTTACTAACTGGTTTGCTTGAACTGATGCTTTGATAGTGTAAGCGTTAAGTGTACTTAAAAGGCTTCCATCAGTTCTAAATTCCTCTTATCTGAAAAATCTTTTCGGTTCCCCATGAGTTCAAGTTATTGCAAATTGACTGTGTAAATTCATCCAGTAAAGAGCTACTGTAGTATCTAACCTCTTCTTCATGTTAACTTGTCTACAGAAGCCGTAGTTTACCTGCTGCCTGTTGCCCACATTAGGAAATGTACCAGCTGATACTAGTTGAGATAGCTGTGCAGTTTTTCAGGTGTTATTGGTTCTGTGTGAGGACCGAAGTGATATTATCGTGAGTGTACACTTCCTCGACTCTCCAGGTTTATCTGAAGAGGCTGGTATCAACAAAAAAAACTAGATTGAGATATTGTATCAGGAGTGGGTGCTTACCCATGGCTATGACCGTTATTAATTCCAAATGGGTAAAAGGAAATGCTTCAGAACTTGGCTTATACTATATGAAAGTTTAAGTGAACGGCTGGGCTGTGATATAGCGAAATGTTTGTATACATATTCTCTTCATTGATGTGCAGCAAATTTCTTGCTCTTCTGGGAGGGGAGGAGATCTCTTCGGCAAATAAAAGCCCTTTCGTCTTTACTGATGAGAGATTTTAAGTTTACAAATCTTAAATAAAGAAGCACTAAGTGACTACTTATATGTTGTCTTTAATTAACATGGGCTTGTACTTTTTTTTGTGCAGTGTAATTAACTGTTCTATTCCGTACGCTAAGGGAATTAGTTTTCAGTGCTTATCCTCAGACCAGTCTGAGAAGAGCATGCCTTCTTGTTGGAAACAGTTATCTTTTGTGACCACCACTTATCTCGCAAACATGTTTTTGCCTGACTGGTATCTACACGGTGGTGTAACAAAGGTATGTGCTGTTCGTATTGGATGCAGCTCTGGGCATGCACTGGTGCACTGTTGTGATGTCCAAAAAAACCACACACACTTATTGAGTTGTTGCATGTTCCATGTTGACCTTTTGATGTGTAATGCATTTGTATTGTAGTGTGTGCATGTTTGATTTACACACTTTGAGGAGTGAATTTAGAATTGTGCAGGAGTATATGTATGTAGCTTGGAAAGAGGCACCCTAGTAGTGAGAAACAATGCATTTACTCTTTTTGCTAAGTTGCTAAAGTTACTCCCGAACCTGTCGTATTCTTGATTGGACTGCCTTGTTTTGCTGTTTCCTTGCTTAGTTTTGCTTTTTGCCACTAGCCATTTGCCTTGCAATTTTTATTGTGTGGTATTTTTGCACTGTTTGTGAGCACAACTATTTATTTTTTTTTTATTTTTATTGGTCCGGGGGTGCCCTCCATCTTCAAAATCAGTCGGCCTTGAAGGGTGACAGGCTAGAAGTGAGATGAATTGGTCACTTATAGGGCTCCTATTCACGCTTTGTCCCCTGGACTGATTGACTTTGATTGAGTTAATCATTTTGTTTCTGTGGATGTCCCCACTGGATAAAAATAGATAAACAGTTAGCACTCCGCAGCAGTCCTAATTTATGGACAGAGTTATTGGCCCTGGGCCTCAGTTTATTTTCACTGTCTCTGCCTTGCGTGCGTGTCATGGAAAAAAATTGCCCTATTTGAAAGTGCCATATAGTTGGCACACATCAAAATTCAGCCCAGAATGTACCCATTGCTGTAGTGGCTGAGCCAGCTTTTATCGGCTTATCCACTGCAGCAATGGCTTCTGTGCTTTTGAAGTTGAGATACAGTTTGTTTTCAAATGGATAATTGTGATTGCAACACGCTCCCCCCTTAGTCACATTCTCGCTCTCCTTTTAAATTGAAAGGCAATAGTTAGGCTGTGGCTAAACCTGGGGGACCAACTGTAGTGGTCTTCTAGATGCGAAATTTACGTGAGGCACATTATTTCAAAAATTAAAAAGAGGCCTCCACTCGCTGTATATTGCTTTTATGAGATTACGTTACAGCTTCACATGTGTGAGGAAGAATGGAGGGGTTGGTTACAGAAACATGCCTCTGTGTTCAGCTAAGGTACCCAAAGCATGAGGAATGGAGAAGGGCTTCTGGTTACAAGCTGGTCTTTAAGTTGTTCCCCTCTCTGCATATATGATGTCTTTAATGATGTCGTTCCAGGCTCAAGACTGAGCCTGTTATCTCGTGCAACACAGCGCTTCTCCATTTCCTCATCGCGGATTCCCGACCTCCGTTCTCCACTCACAGGCAAGTGACCTTCTAGCTTTAAACGTTCGCTTTCAAAACTGTCCCATCGCTCTGTGTTTTTTCTGCACTGCAAAAGCTCTCCCTTTGCCTCTTGACTTCTGAGACTTGTGGTGAATGTTTCCTCTGCTTATCGCATATCGCATGGCTTTATTATGTCTGATGGTCGTGCTTTTGTGAACAATAATTTGTTCTATTTGCCTATGCTTTGGTTTGTGTCTGGCTCTTACTGTCTGAGAGCCTCCAAGTCATCAGTGGAGCCCTTAAATGTCATCCACAAAGTAAACTATTCTGATCTCTGTGATTGCTCATTGGTTTCTTTTTGTTCAGTTTGGTCTGCAGGGCTACAGTGTGAGCATAATTGAATGGAAGGTGTGGCACTTGACTCATGCTTTAAACATGGTTGTGATTTTAAGAAGCTGCCTTTGTCATTACAATTGCACACTGTGGGCACTAGTCGGGGGAATCAGCGAAGTTAACAAATTTCGATTAAGCCATGCAGGGTGGTCATCGATATCACAGTTAAGGTTAAGCACTTGGCAACAACCTTCACAGTAATCTTCTGCAATCTCTTTGGCAGTTTTATTAAAGCACAGAGTAGTTGTTTGGAGCAGCAGGCATTGATGAGCTCAGATGTTTTTCGAGCTTTGAGCACACTTACTAAGCGTTATAAGACCTAAAAACAAGCTTTTTCACCGTTTACCTCCCAGTGGAGTATAGCTAGCTGTGGTGTCTGCTGTGAAGCATTTCACATTGCCTTGAGCTTATTGAGTAAAGAAAACAGGCAGTCTCATTCTAGATGGTGCACCCGGGTTCGAACCCGACCTCGGTGGCTGCGTTTTGATGGAGGCGAAACGGAGTGGCGTCCGTGTGCTGTGCGATGTCAGTGCACGTTAAAGAACCCCGGGTGGTCGAAATTTCCGGAGTCCTCCACTACGGCGTCTCTCATAGCCTTAGTCGCTTTGGGGCGTTAAATCCCACAAACCAACCAACCAACCTTTTGTGTGGTGGGGATGGTACTCTTCTGCTGGGGGAATAGGTCCTTCAATAAATTCCGACAGCCAATATGAAGCTCCTGGATGCTCGTGCCGGGAGAACTGAGCCCTTACTAGTGGAGCAGTTTCACAGGTGACATGCAGGCCTTGAGGCGAATGCTAAGCTAACGAGCCTTGAACGCCTTGGGATGTTTAAGCATGTCACGTTGAGTGCCGGCTGCATTGAAAAGCGTAAGGCGATACGCCAATTTGAAATTGGCGCTGCGCTTATGGGGTTGGTGACGTCTGCGATCACGTTTCCCGTGATCCCTCGCGAGAAATTGAGAGAAAAGGAAGAAGCGCGCTGTAGAAAGAGAAAGCGCGCTCGTCGCGAGAGAAAGAGAGAGAGCCGGCCAGCCTCTCGCGAGCAAAGCCGGTCTCGAGGCGGCATCCATCTCTCTCCGCTTCTGAGCGCACCAGCGCCGCCAACGTCTCCTCCGGCGACCCGGCTGGTGCTGCTGCCGCGGCCGCTCGGCGACGTTCGTTAGCCGCGCTGGTCGATCTGCTGTACCCGTCGAGGAGAGGTCTGACAACGGTAACGCGAACGCGGCGTGTCCCTCTGTGTGTGTGCGCGCGTGCCTGTGCCGTTCGTCGCCGCGTCATCTGCGAGGTTGTGACCACGACGACGCCTGTCTCACTCGGCCCCGGAGGTGGGAAGCGACCGGCGGCGTGCTTACTGACCTGAGCCGAAGAACAGCCGCCGCCGCGGTCTTGTGCCGCTCGGCTCGGACACGAGATCAGTGGGACGCCGCCGAGCTATGCAGTCAGCCAAGTCTCGCCGGCTGGACGATTGAGCGAGCAAAGCACGCGCTGTTGTCGGCCGTTCGCTGGATCGTGCACAACTGCTTTCGATCGAATCACCTTTGGCGTGTGGTTCGTGAACTGCGGTACTCCCGGGAGTGAGTGCAGCCGTTCGTGGTATACCTGAAGAGCGCCGGTTCGGCGGGACGTCTGCTCGCCAGTGATCGCGCGGCGGCTTCTGCCCGATACAGCGGACACCTGGCTCACCTTTCTGCTTTTTGTGATCCTCGGAGTATGGATGCCGCTTACGCCTGCGCTGTTCCGCTGTTGCTTCACGGGCCGACGACAGTGGAAGCTCTGACCTCATCTCGGCGATAATTCGCACCGCAGGAAGACAGCCGCTGCGTGTGCTACTCCTTTCTGAAGTGCGCCCCATATTTCTCAAAAGTAGCCTCGCGCCTCTTCGGTCTCGACGAGACTTTCAGCAGTGAACACACGCCATTACATTCACTTCGTTTTCATTTTTCTTGAGCACCGTGTGTCGTCTCGACTGCTGCTGCTCCTGGAAGTGGAAAGCACCGGCAGTTTCCATCGGCTGCTGGTCCGTCGACTAGTCAAACTCCTTGCTGTTCCCGCGGTTTCTTTTCTTTTTCTGCAATTCTGTGATCGGCCATGGATATCAAGCTTCTGCATAAAAGCAACACCTTCAGCAACTTCGGCAGCCACAAGCTTGGCAGCTGGTTCTCGACCTTCAGCATCGCGAGGCGGAAAAACAGCTCCACGCTCAAGAATTCCAAGAGCCTGAGTGAGTCTTGCCGTTTTTATGTTTCGTTGTACGGTTCGCTCTCCCCCGTTCTTCACGTTTTTCGCCTTCTCTGGGAGAAACCGACGCAAGCTTACTACGCGCGCTCGTTTTCGTGTCATTTTTTATTTTATTTTTTGCATTTCCTCTCTTTCCCCAGTTGATTTCATAAAATGAAAAACCAGCAAAAAAAAAAAAAAAAAAAAGAGAAAGAAGCGCGAGCACTGACTGCATCGCGGCGTGTTTCTCGGGGATCATCCCGCGTCGACCCGTCTCATTCGCTGTAATGCTGATTTTTTTCTCTCTCTCTCTCTTCCTCTTCTTTTCTGTGTTTTTTCTTCACCGATCCACGTGCAGCGTTCTCCTCCGTATCAATTTTCCGCTCGGCTGACTCTCTCATCCTCTCCTGATCTTTTTTTCGTTCCCAGCCAGGCGGCTCCCGACTGTCAGCATTTTTGTGGATATCATCTGCGCCCTAGGGTCCGGTGATCAGGCCTCCGATTGCGCTGCTCTTATCAGTTCTCTTCTCTCTTGACGTGCTACTTACCTCATCGCATTCACACAGACCTTGCGTTTATTTAAAATCCAAGAAGGTGGCTGCGTAAGATAAGCGGGCTAATATGAGCGGCAGTCTGCATCCTTGCGGTCTTGCCCAGACGTTATTGAAGCTGCTAGGACAGTCTGCTCTCGTGTATTTATATGTTCTCTAAACAACTGGGCAGTCGTAATACAACATTACTAGCACTCGAGAAAGGTTGCTGTCCGGTATTCCACAGAAACGAGGACATCAAGTTAAGCGAAGGATATTCATGAAGCAGCTGAATGCGGAATCGCGACACTGACGTGGACCGAACACCGGCCTACCTGCTGGCCTCTACTGTTTTGTTGATAAACCTGCTTTGCGTATTTTCAAGATTGTCATGTGTGGGGTAGGAACATATAATCAATGCTCCCGTTGGCTTTTTGCAGATACTCGGGCTTCACGGGCGGAGAACTTTCTAGATTTCTCTTTAAAAGGGGTTCTCGCGAATGATGCCAGTGCTTTTAGGTCTCTGAAAATTTCGACTCTTCTTTCCCTGTCCGTTGCCTTCCCGGCATTGCGTCGCGTGAAGGGTTGTCAGCCGGTCGGAGCAGGGGAGCGCGGTGCGAGGTGTTTTGCCGGGTGCCCGTGTTTGTTTACGCTAGAGAGGATATCTTTCGCGGAGTGCGTGCGGCTGCTCGTGGCGTCGCGAGCCGGCTCCTGTGCCTTCGTCTCTTTACCCCCACCCACCGGAGGAGGCTCACTGCTGTGCCTGGCGGGAGTCGCTGGCGAGGCAGGCGAGCAAGCCGATCGATGGCAACCCGACGCCGCTCGCGCCTCGCCCTGAAAGAAAAGAAGCCCGGGAGCAGCGGCAGCCCTCTCGCTGATCCGGCGCCGATGATGATGGCGGGAGGCCGTCGTTCTGCGCCCGTGCTAGCTTTCGGCGGCTGCGGCCGCCCCCGGATGTTGGCCGCAGGACGGCCGCATTTTGATGTGGCGAATTGCGGAAGGGGTCAGTGGGCCGCTCCGTATCGGCACTAGAACCCAAGTGGCCATCAATATTACTCGTTCTCCAGCGACTCTCTCTTTTCACTTTGTTTCATTTATTTCCCCTCGGCACTGCTCTGTGACCATTGAGAAGTAAGACGGTTACTACGCCACCGTTTTCCTCGGAAACCAGTTACATCGGCTCAGTTGCGAATAGCCCCTTGAGCGAGCGAGCTCTCCTGTCATCCTCCGTGGAGAGTGTCAAGCCGCTCTATGTTCAAGCATTATTTCGCGCGCGGTTATTTTCATGTCACCGACATTTTATTTGTCGCCCTTTAATCGTTCTTGCATTTTTCAATGCGGGGGTTGTAATTGCTGGCGTTGTGCACTGTCGTGCTTGCTCGCTGTTGCTTTTTTCTTTCACTTTTTCTTTTTCTTTTTTTCTTACATTTTCACCCGTGAAATTCAGGCGTGCACGCGCACTTGGACTAGTGACGCAGCTTCATGACTTTCTCTGCTTCACATTCGGCCTTAAACTGAGGTCTTGTCCTCTCAGTTTTCTTCACCATTTTATGCTTGTAGTTATCTGCTCGGCGATAGGTACGAAGAAAAAGAGAGTACGTCATAGAGACGAAACCGGCCACCAACAGCAGGAACGCCAGCTCATTCTGTGCGCTGCTGATGATGCCGGTGACGGACTTGCACCCCAAAACCTTGCCGCCCTCCTGGCGCATAGCCCGGGACTTGTCGGACGGAAATCTATGAGAGAGGGCGGTGTGTCGTAAGGCGTTGCATTTTTACGCGCCTTGCGGCACGACCTTTTCGCTAGATTTACCCGGGACCGCGGTTTCCGTTCTGGAGGCAATTGAAGACGGGGCGATGATGACTTTCCTCTGTTCGCGCTTTATGTGTCGATTTTATCTGCTGTTTGTTTTTCTGTACTCGCGTCGTTAGGCACGTGCACGCCGCTTCGCGCCACGCTGCTTTGCTTGCGTACTGGAGCCGCATCGTGGCTTGTAACAGGAACGGTAGACAGTACAGAACGATACAAGCGAGGGACTCGGCTCGTGATATTCTTTGCACCCAAAAGCTTAGCCTAATTTAGCCTAATGACCTCCCGTATTCCAAAAAATTCAGACGTATACCGGGGGTGGATTAAGAGGTTTGTTTGGCTGGGGAATAGGGCGGTTGCAGGTAGAGTACTTCGTCCTTGCGGTGTCATACGTGCCCGATGCATTTGCGTAGCATCACTATCAGATTAACATCGCGCTTCGGTCGTTATTTTGAACATGGCGTGTAGGCATCGCGTAATAACACTGGCGTAAGTCGTTCGTTCGTTGCCCCAGCGGCGGCTGCGCGCTTCGAAATGTCGTCGCCGTTTCGTCTGTTCGAAAAGAGCAGACGACGTTCGCACGACACAGTTTGCACATCGTTGCGTCTGCCTCTCCTCCCTCTCGTTTCTCTCTCTACCACTGCCAGCAACAGCTGTGACACGCACGGGCGAGATTCCTCGGCGCGCCATTTTGCTCATCGCGCGGTTAAACGTCATCTGTCGCAGCTAACTTGTCCGCATGGCCGATACGGTGCGAAATATGTGGGGACGTCCTTTTGACTCATTTGCCCCGGACCAGGCTTTGGTTTTTTTTACAACGCTCGCACAGTTTAAAGAGAATTTTGAGATTGACTTTTAATCGAGGAAGGGCGATCTGCACGCTCCGAGCATTTTAATAAACTTCGAATTATTGGCCTGTTGCCGATTTCTTTTATTAAAATTGGTTAAACGTTCTGGTGCCTTATTTTTGTTCTTTAAACTAACCGTGGGATTAGGAGGAGTCAACCAATGTACAGAAGAGAGAGAGAGATAAAAACACTCACCACAGTCCTCCCTTATCAACACAGACAGTAGCATATACCAATGTACAGAGTGCAGTGCCTTTCAGGCAATCGTGTGGAGGGTTGCCGCGCTGCCGTTCGCGGAGTAATACGCAGCGTTATTCTGCGAACATAGTTTGCTTGAATTGGTAATTTTATTTCGGGTACGGTGTGTTCTCCGAGCCACACATATGCGGCGGTTTTATCAAAATGCCATTTACGTCTTGTTTAAAAACATAAGATTACTTGAGACGTCATCGCGGATTATGGTCTTCTTTTCATAGGCCACCGCAGAGTGATGAGGTTAAGTGTTGCGAAAGCAAATAGTGCACGTATATTTTTATTTCCTGGGGCTTTTTAGGCTGTGTTTTCTACGAATAAAGTTACTTGCGGACTCTCCCCTACCTATAAAGAAAAAAGAAACGAGAATGAAGTTATTGACAGCACTTTTTCGTGCACCTTCAACTCTTGACTGCATGCGTGTGAGTAACGGGAATACCTGAATACCGAGGGAGTTCATTCTGACGTTCATATCCGACAATTATGACTTCGCGAAAAGATATAAAGGAAAGTATCCTTCTCCTCTTGCGTCTGGTACGTGTGCAGTGTGTACCGCCTTAATCCCATTCATAACGCGTTGTTGTTACTGGCTGCCATATCTGCCGATATTCGATACAGAAAGCTGCTACGGTTCAATAACTGTTTGAATTCGCTTCATTTGCATTTCCGGTTCATTCGAACTGACGCACCCTGCCCCGCATGATTCGTACGAATAGTTCAGTCTTCTCGAAAATATTCGAACTGACGTATTTTTACCCTCGCATGGTTTGTTATAGCTGTCATCGAAAGTCCGCATCCTCCGACATTCGAGCACCGATGCGTACGCTCAGTATTCAAGTACCCGGCAAGCCGGTAGCGACCAAGCGAGTGGTTTGTGTGCCATCCAACTCCGCCCGCGAGGACGGAAGCGACTCCTTTTAAAAAGACTCTGCGGCGGCGTTGCGTTGCATCGCGACAGCGCTTTGGCAGAGAGACAGCAGCGACTGTGGGGGCGCCGTCCAGACGTGAGCAGACTCGAGGAAAGGAGTTTGAAAAAGAAGATGGCACGGCGAGTGAGTGGCTGTTCGCACCGAGAGAAGCTCTCCTTTTTGGACGGCGTTGGTGCCTAGCCTCGCTCTCCGGCTGTCGTTGGCTTCTCTGCGGGCGAGCATCTCTTGGACGACGCAGTCTTGCCGGTCTTGCTTGCTCTATGCCGCTCCTGCGCTGGAATGTGGAAGCGGTGCGATCTGTCCCTCCGTTCCCCTCCCTCGGCGGCAGCTGCTGCCGTTTCTCGTCGTCCTTCTCCTCATCCTCCTCACTTAGTCTGGCGTGCGCCATCAAATCGCGCCGCGTTCCTTGCCTCTTTCTCCTCAAGCGGACAGCCTTGAAGTAACAAGAGTACAAACAGAGAGAGAGAGAAAAAAAAGAAGCGCTGCCTCGCAACCGGGTGGTGCCTTTATTCGTTCTCGGCATTTCTTTTTCTTTCTTTTTTTTCCGCAGTGGAATTCAATGTTGGTAGAATTGTCCCACTGGGAACTTCTGCCCGACGTGTCGGTCTGCTTCTCTCTCTCTCTCTCTCTCTCTCTCTCTCTCTCTCTCTCTCTCTCTCTCTCTCTCTCTCTCTCTCTCTCTCTCTCTCGGGGGCAGTTTATTGTGTACGTTCTCTTCCATTTCGTAGCCCGTTAAAACACTGCAGTGGAATCGAGTCGTGATGGAAAAACGAGCTTGCTACTTCACTTTCCCCCTTTTTGGTCACCGCGCTGCTTTCAGACATGCGGTGCTTCTCCTCTCCACCCTCGGCGTTCATTCTGAGCTTGTAGGAACAGACCCACTAGCCAGCCGTGATATACCTGGTGGCTCGGCCTTCAGTATACCAATGATCCTTCTTCGGGTTTCCCCAATGTGCAAATTTCTTTAATTACAATTTTTTTTTCGATAGTCTCATTTAGCGTGGTTGCTTCTCACTTTCTTTGCCTGCGCATGCGGGCTCTTAAGTCATTTTGTGTGCTGTTTCATGCCTCGTCCAACCCGGTAGATGTCATTTAGACGTCACTGTCGTTTGCGACGAAAACTGGGCGCCCTTTGCTCGAGCACGGAGGGGTGTCTCCACCGCGGTGCACGCAGCACCGCCTCCGGCACGAACGTCTTTGTGTTTAGTGGTCGCGGACTGCGGTGGGAACGCAAACGACGTTGGCAGTCGAGGTTTTTGTTTCTGTGAAAGGAATTTCGCAGGTGTAGATGTACTAACAAGCCTCACCTGCCGCCTCTTACAAAACTTTTCACTCGGCACTCTATTAGAGACTTTCTACGTATTTGTCTGAAGAAGCTTTTGTAATGGGTAGCCGAGGACACAGTTGCTTGCCCAAGTGGGGCGCTCGCACTTCATCGTAACCTGTGGGCACGATCCGAAGTATCGAGATGTGGACTGCGCTGATGGCGATGCCGCTTATTTTTATCGCTGTCGTCATAAGCCTACGAGGACTCGTACTGTTCAGCATCTGCTCGTGCAAATAGTCTGATAGGCGAGCTGTGTGCGGTTATCCGGATTAGCTTAAAATAATGCATGGGAGATGGAGAGAGAGGACAAAGGGAGGTATACAGAATTCGCCGTGGTCTTCTCCGGGAGGGAGATCTGGCTAATAAGAGCAGAACAAAGGCGCTGTTATTCACCACGCACCAGTGCAACCGGTTGGAATGCATTTCAGTGGCAGTTGCACACAATATTTCTGAATGTATATGATATTTCCGCAGGTTTTTTTTTTTTTTTCTCCAGCAATGACTCGGTGCAGCTTTTCTTGACGAAGCATTCATCCCTACAGCAGTTTGGAGCTGTCGTTATGTGACCGGGAACTATTAAGGCCGTCAGAATCCACCGGAAGCGGCGGACTGGAATGAGTTCCGGATGTTATGCCAACGTAACCGGCGGTCGTCACTGATGGCCCGTGTCTGTTCCTGCCTGCCTACGGACGTTTCGGATCGTCCCTCATGCCCATTTGTAAAGAGCGGGTCTTCAGATATTTCGTACGAGCCGGATGGCTGCAGAGGAAAGTTCATCAGGGCGTCCGCGACACACTCCCCGCGACCTCGTCAGTGACCCCCTTATCGCTTTCACAGGCGCCGTGTAAAAGCGCGCTTCCTGCTCCTAGGTCGATCCCAGATCCCTTCTCATGTTTTCCCAAGAGCCAGGTTATGCGCCCAGTTTTTGCGGCCCCGTCACAACGCAGCGCAAGGAACGAGAACGAGAGAGACGAGACGCCGTTGCACGAGGCGCTGTTGGACGGGTGCCTAGCTTCCGTTGTGCTTGACGAAAGCATAAACGGGGGGAAACGGGCGAGAGACGCCTTTGCGGCTGCCTCTCTGGTCCCAGAGGAAGCTTTAGCATTCGTTCTCCATGACTGGACGAAAGGACCCGCCGCACGTTGTGAATGCAACGGGGGACAGAAAACTATCATGCGGCGGATGCAGAAGGACACGGTCTGGGATCGGAGGCGAGAGCAGCGGGTGGCGCTCGTGCTTGGTCGCGTCGAGGGAGCCTCGATGCTCCCTAGTCGCGTCTCCGTCGCCCCTGTTTGTTGCCTGCCTCACCGCCGTAGGGGCGTGGTTGGTGGTGAAAACTATTTCCGTAAAGAGAGAGAGAGAAAAAAAAAGACATTTGTCAGACGATCAATGGGCTTGTGCGCTCAGCGTTGACCTGAGCGTAGCCTTGCGGCAACGGTAACGATCGAGGGTGCCGCTGCTGGCAAGGTGTGGCACGCGGAGGGGAGAAGACTGTTCGGGAAGGGACGCGCGCAGCTGACGCGCCAAGTCTCCGATGGCGCGCTGAGTCAGTGCCGAGCATTCCTTCTTCCATGGGGAGGTTCGGCGGATCGTTTCGGCGGGAAAGTATACTTCGTCCAGGTTCGCTTTTGGAGGCGACTATACCGGGCAGAAGCGAGGTGCTGGGCCGTGACGCGAGATGGGAGACGATGAGAGGCACCGTTAGGATGACTAGGGGCACGCCCGTTTTGTTTGTGTGTGAGCGCGCACTCGTAGTAGCGGCGGTGCGGCTGTTGGCTCGCCGCCTCGGCGATCTATACTGGAGGAGGTCACAGATAAGGAGTGCGATTACACGTGTATGGTACGTCTGCTGTGCCGCCGCTATCGCGCCAGACAGACTCCGTGCGCGGAGCTGACGTGTTCGCTCGTCTCTCTCACTAGGAGTCTGTGGAGTGGACCCCTCTCCACCAGACTTGTGCTGGCGCGTGGCAAGGCTGTGTTCACACTGGAGAGTACATTGGACGGAGATGTCGCAAAGTACGCCGGGTTTATTGTGGCACTCGTTTGGTTAGCACGCTCGCTTACCAATCCTTTGAGAGATTACGTCCCCTTTCTCATCATCCCACCCCTGTTCAGCTTTGTGTCCTGACTGTGATAAAAGGCCCGGCAGCGGCGCGTCAGTGTTGTGATTATGGGCTCATTCTTCTTGCGCTCTTACATCAAGTGGCAGGTCCATCGCGGCGGAAGATATTATCGCTTACGTGTGTGCTTGTGTCCTTCGCCCTTGAATTGAGCTTCTTCGGAACACCCCTCTTACGCTGTGGGGGAATTTCTTCGAAGCAGCGGGAAGCGCACGGACCGGAGCACGGAATCGCCTCTTTTCGGGCGCCTCTTCGCATTCCTTTAGCGTGTAACCCGCTAAGACGTTCTTTCAAGGTACTGTAAATAAAAAATTTGATTGTTTGAAGTCTTCTTGTTTAGTTTTCTTGCTGGGATCATATAAGTTGATTGTGCTGCCCGCTACTGGTTAGAAGCTGATGTTGTTGTGATTCAGTGCTGAGGGGCGAAATGTGGCTTACAATGCAGTTATCACGAACGTGGGTTGAATTCCTTGTGCGTGGTATTTGAACGAGCGCAGCACGGTGACTTCCGATTTTGTCCGCTGTATGGGCGCGCGGTGAATCAAACTGCAGATTGGAGGCGCTTTTTTCGTTTTAGATTTCTTTGAAGGATGCACAGGTGAGCTCATTTCTCTCTCTCCATTTCCCTTCCACCGACTCATCAGGCTGACAGGCGCCGGTATCTTAAGTTCCAGCGTTTCTTTCGTTTAGTCACTGCTCGCTGGCGCATGTTCTAAACTGCCGACACGGCGCTAGTTGGCAGAGCAAAAACTTTGACGCAGTACGCTAATTGGGTTTTTTTTTAGAAATCCGCTTCTCTGCGCGGAAGCCTTCCTGGGGAATTTTCACACAAGTTGCGTTCGTTAAATGAGTCTAAAAGGTTTCAGTCAGGAAATTTTGACATCGATTGCCCAGTATTAACAACATAAATGGGAAATGGCATATTAGACATGAATCATGCATGTCTATAAGCCCTCTGCCTTCGGAACCTGCACATACGAGAGAGGGTCTCAGAACGGACATTCTGCACCAGAAGTATCCTGAGTCTACACAAGGATACAGTACCGGCCATAACGACACGGAGCACACTTGGGCGATAAAATCATTCGTCACGCGTAACTTTGCGGATATTAGAAAGTACAGTCTTTGTCAGAACTGTAGAGTCCAGGGGGTCTGCTTCTAAGCCACTTCGTGCGGCTTGTAATGCATTTCCAGTTTTCTGAATTGAATTTCGTAATGATTAGATTTTTTTTCTTTTTGTTATACGCTCTGCAATGGAAAGGACCTGCACTAATGTTAAACCAGCGCCACTATGCGGCTCAGACGCAGAAAGGCTGTACCTTGGAGGAATTTGGCGTATTAACCAAAGTAATCATCACATTTTCTCCACGGAACGCTTGAGAAAATATCGAACACCAGAAGCGTGCGTCGTAATATTTTGGCCGTATCTATCTGCACACTTTTTCAGTGCTGCTTTCAGCCTGCTCTGCCAGCGTAATCGCCTTCTCGCTCGTAACGTTACCCCGCACCATCGACCACCCCGATCTCGTCGTCTTCCATTCTCACCTAGATAAAATTGCAGTCTGCCGTTTTCTTCGTCTTTCGGGCCGCATCGATAACATTGTGCTGCGTCGAGGCCACATCGGACTCGTAGGAAAATTCTAAAGGTGCCGTTGTCAGATGGGAGGAGGTTTGGCACCAGAAGGCGCCGCACCTCAAGGTCTCACATAACCCCAGTAAAACGACCGGCATCCAGAAGGAGATGCGCTTTCTGACCTCGAGCCGAATTCAGCGCGAGTCACGGATTACGTCATTGCCGCCTACTCTGATGGTCTGTGCAAAACTGACAAGTCGCACTCTCAGAGAAAAGGGCGAGGGGGTCGAAACGCGGCCAGCTACGGCCAGCACCTCCTCTTCCGACATTACGTGCACACAGTGTGTGGTGCGCGCAGTTTCTCGATTTGGTCGCACCGCCGAAACCACTCCTCATATCTCTTCGTCGTCCGCCGGGAAAGAATTGAAATGTGAAAAGCAATAAAACAAACGGGCTAGAATGAAACCGCGCGGCACGGAATGCGTCACGGCCATTCTCCGCGTACACGCAGACAGAGAGCCCCTGCAACAGTCTTGCTCTCCTAGTGCGGCTCCACCACGCTTACTCGGGTATGTACGAACGGCGCAACGTGAATGGGAACGTTCCAGGCCGCATCGTGCGCGGCCGGCTCGGTGGTTTCCTTTTTCCCGCTGCGCGCTCTCGTGTGCGTTATCCGAGCGTTGGCCAGCAGTCATTGTCTTCGTCTTTCTTTCCCGGTCGCATACAGTGTACTGTCGCTGAAACTATACTCGATGCCGTAATAATGGCGCAAGAAGATTATCGTGGAGCGGGGGATATGGCTGTGGAAGCGCTGCGTGAGGACGCAGTGAGGCCTCTTGCACGTACGGGGCTTCTATGTGGGTTGTGTTCCACCCTCTTCGATCCGTTGAGGAAGGGTGGTATTAGGACGCCCAGGTATTCAAAAGGAACTCGGCGCTAAACGCTACACGCCGATGGGTGCGGTATCTTTTATTTATTTTTTTTAACATACCCTTTGGCATACCATCTCTCTTGCCACCATTGAGCATCGCGTTTTTCAGTTGTCAGCCTTCCTTCAAAAGAGGGACCCCGGTGTCGTGCGGGGGGAGGGGGGGGGGGGGGTGCTTTCAAGTCTCGTTTTCGCGCGCCGTCAGATCTGAGGCATAAACTTTACCTGCATGACAGAGCTGCGGCAACTGGCCGCAGCTTGTAGCGGGCGCTACAGTCGCCTGGATGCGGTTTGGATATGCTAATCATATTTAGTACTGCGTTGCATAGACAGAATGTATGGTGATTGAGGCATGTTTCACAGTAATAACCAATAGGACGAAAGCGGTGCAAAACAACGCGGGCAGAAAGGACAACACGCGCGCTGGCTTGCGGCCCATTACTGACAAACTAGCTGGTCCGAGTAGCCACTGTGCACAATTTTGTTTTCCTATGTCGCCGCACCGATGCCCTTGTATTTAGAGGTAAAAGGAAACAAAATGGTTGAATGGCATTGGATTGTTAAAGGGCTAGAGCCCAACACCTGGCTTGGAGTTGAGAATGAAGAGTGCGTGCTCAATGCAGCGTGTCTTTTTTCTGTCACTAAATGAGCGCACAGATAAAAATGGTCGCAGGTCTTTATACTCGTTTTAAAACAAAAAAATGGGGTCACTGAAGTGTATACGCTGTGGTGTACTCCTTGTTATCTGTTAGCGTAGGGCGCCATTTCGTTATACCTCCCACCGCGAGAGGCAGGGATATATTTCTTCGTGCTTCTGCAAACCGACGAAGGTGATGCACTTTAAAACACCGTGTGCGCGGTGGTGTACAAGGCTCACTTTATCAGAGGCTCACTATTGTCAGTCGGTGTAAAACCGGACTAAAAACGAAAACTATGCACGAACAATATACGGTCCCCTTTTCCACGGCCGATTCTGTCTGTGGGATCGGCGGCGGCTTGGTTACTGAGTGTTTCATAAGGGCTCCCACGGGGGCGGCCACGTGTCATTGGTGCGCGGATAAAGTGACTTCAGGTGCGGAGAGGCAGCTGCGCGCCGACGACTTCGGTATTTTCATTGCTTTATTTTGCAATACGCCGAAGTTAGGAATGGAGCAGGCGACGCAAAGCGCCCGTAACTCACCGCAGTGCGTCTGCGCCGCGTCCTTGCGAGCGATGGTTTGTCGCTTGCTTCCTTGATCGCTCTAGCGGGAAACCCGAACGCGTATAGCGCATTGCGAGTAAGGACGACAGATTGTGCTTCTTGGCAAGCATAGGCGCGCGCGGTTCTCTACCTTTTGCGCATTTTAAACGTGAATTGCATTATTGCGACGTTCCTTGCAATTGCGCTAATGCGTTGTCAGGCGCTGCTACAAATGCCAGTCTGGAATTGCTTCCTCGAATGCCATGCAGTTTTCAATACTGATGGTTGTGGGTTTAACGGGGAAAACGCTACCACCACGCCCCCCCTCCCCTCCCCTTTAGCCCGCTTCCTGTTCCCCATTAATACTTGGCTGCTGGCAGAAGTGGCGTCAGGTGCCATAACTGAGCACATTTGGGCGGGTTCCGTGGGCTGAGACTTTTCTAATTAAACAGATCCTGAACCGGTCACTAATCTGGCCTTGTCTCTCGCATCCCGCATTTTGTGCTTTGTTTATTTTCGAACCAAAAAAAAAAAAAATGCCGTTGCAGCCGTTCTCTTCAGCGAATCGAGAGCGAGGCTGACCAGCGGTTAGCGGACCATGCCTCGAAACCGGAGCAACGCGCGAAAGACTCGGCAGTGGTGCGCTGTTCACGAAGACGAGTCCGATGGCTGGGTTGAAAGAGCCAGTCTTTGTTAGAGGGGCTTGAAATAGGTATCGTCCCGGATTCCCTTTACGCTGGGAAGGTTGCGACGTAGTCTGCCTTTCTTGCTGCCTCCTTTTTTTCAAACTACCTTGCTTAGAGCGCCGCCCCAAAATGGTCAGAAAGTTGGGCTACTTGGTGAATGTATGTGGTTCAAAACAGCGTATAGAAACGAGACAGACAGACAGGCCAAGGTATGTCAAGGACCTCGAAACCTTGCGTATTGCCTTCATTCCAGCGTTTGATGCAAGAACTAATTTCAGTACCTCTCTCCGTGGTATAGGCGGCGTGCTTAGAGTTGGAGGGTAGTGTTTTTAAGCAGATACAGGGTGTCCCCAGACGGCGAGTGTCCAGCGGCCGCCTCCTGAAGCTCGGCCTTATTTCTGTTATTTCCGGGGCCAAGCGATTGTAATGTGCTCTTGGTCTTCCGCCGTCTATCCAGAGAACCCTTGACAGAATTTTTCTTCTGGCTCAGGTTTCATCCCTATGCATAGTCGGCCGTTTAAAACTCCCTCTAGCGCTAGCTCCTTTCTCCTAAACACCGGGAAAGAATTCGCCGCTTTCCTAGGTACCACAAGCTGTTGCATTTCGCACAAGCATTGTGTCCATTGTGTTTGCGGTGCGACCACAGCGCAGCGCAGAGATTTTTCTTTACGTTACTCAAACAAGATTGCGAGAGGGGAGAGACCACCATTCCGGGCGCGCAAACTTGTAAATCCATTCCCGCCCCCCTCTTTCCGCATAAAAAAAGCGCGATAAAGAAAACTTAAACGAAGGGTTCGTAATCTTTTTCGGTCCGGCCATTTGTCCCACGCCCAAGTTTATTTCATTTCTTTCTGCCAGCGCAGTTGACGTCAAATACGAGCGTCGCACCATACCCTTCTTACGCAGGTTTTCTGCGCTGTGTGTGCATGCGTAGTGTGTCCGCGCATGTCACCCTCTCCTTTCCAAGGCGCGCACAACGGCTGCCAAGCATGGGCTGTTTTTTCCGCGTTTTTCTTTGCTTTTGTATTTCCCGTTCGGTGTTTTCCCCTCATTATGGAGGGGCGGCAAGACTCGCTTTCGATCGCGCCCCTCGACGGCTCTTGGGAAAGAAAAATTCCTCCGTGGTCTGTCTTGAGGCGGTGTCTTCGGCTGTCCGAGGAAGAAAACCACGTAAAATCAGAATTAACTGGTGGGCGCCCATGAAGCAAAACAAAGAACCAGAAACGCGGGCACCTCCTCCTGCTCCTTCGCCCACGCTGTTATCGAATCACTTTCTCCGGTCTCGCATATACATTCCCTTTTTTTTATCCTTTTCCTCTTTGTGTACAAGCTCCGTCTCCTTTCGCAGCGGCGGTAGCCATTAGCGAGTGTATGCGCTCATGGTTTCGTTTTTTCTCTATAGCTGTTCTTCTCGATTGCCCGTTCTGATATCGCCAGCGCCCATTCGGCTGTAGTGGCGGCGGCAGCGCTTTCACCACCTCTCTCTCTCTCTCTCTCTCTCTCTCTCGCTATCACGTGCTATGTACGCAAAATGTGGGGAGGGAGAAGCTGCACAAGGAGGGACCCATTCCGGATCGCGCAAAATGCGCTGGGAAAATTGTGGCTGCATACAAGCGTAGACTAGATGCTGCCGTGCGGCTGGGTAGAGCGACCGGAGAGATGTGTGCCCAGAGATTGGGCTACGTATAAGGCGAGCGTAATGCTGGCCACTGAGCGAGAGATAACACCAGTCGACGGTCGTGGATCCTGGGAATGCTCCGCAAGGTATATGGCCTGGGAAAGGGGGCGCTACGTTTGTGAACTAATCCCTCCGCTACCACCTCTCTCTCCCTCCCCCCCCCCCCCCCCCACTCTCACTGCTCCTGGTTGAGTAATAGTTAGGCGTTTAGCGGCAGTTCAGGAAGGAAATGTTTTACTCGGGCGCTTAGCGTTCTAGAGTTCATGCAGGGAACGCGTATCGTGGTCGGGGTCTTAATCGCTCCGGCGTGACTGCCGTACTGATTCGTATTGATTGAGCAGCTCTACTAATGAGTCTTGAGGCCCGGATACTTTGTTGCCTTTCCCAGATGAAATAGAAAGATGAATGACTCGTTTTGAGGGGATCGATGAGGAGCGCACGGAATGTAGTTTGCGCTGTACTTCCCAGCGCACGCTATCTCTCACTGGCACCGTGTGTGTGTAGCGAGATGTGCTTCTTCTGTAAGCCGGGTGTTTTGGCGATCGAACGCTTTCATAATGTCTTTGAGCCGACGTGGAGGTAATATGCTGTAAAAATATATATATATATATATATATATATATATATATATATATATATATATATATTCAGTCACATAGCTAATGAACCAATTCAGAAATTAAGTTTGGGTGGTTAGTGCTAATGCGTAGTCCGAATTCATAGTGTAGGCTACGCTGTAGTAGCTTTGTGGCGAAGAAAACTCCTAAAGCCCCGCAGCACAACTAAATCCGGCGCTTTTTGCGCCGAATACCGTTGTTGAGCTCATTAGATGCGCTAGAAGAATAGTGTAAACGACATACGCTGATGATGATAGCAGAGGCTACGACGCCAAATTCGAACTGCACTCTCCGCTGTGCCACGTCGAGAACACTGCTTCGCTTCGTCATTCGGTGCAAGGAAAGGGACAGTCATTAGAGAGATTTAGCACACCGTGATCCGCCACCGCGCGCTCCACTGCGCATGCCCAGATCATTTTGATGCCGATAGATGGCGCCACATACTGGATGTTGCCCCCCCCCCCCCCACACACACACACACACACACCCCATTCGCCCATGAGCGGTAGAGGGCCACGGTGGCGGATCGCGGATCACGGTATGCTAAATCTCTCTATTACCAACTTCGTGGTTGCTGTTTTTGAGCCCAACGGAGCTGAAGAAAGTGCATGACACGGCAGGGTTAAATCAAGCAGTGGATACGGATATGAAGAACAGAATCCTTGAAAGTTCGCCTTCGGAGGGAGTTTCCCTCGCTTTGATGAGATTTGGAACGCTCTCAGCAGACTCGGGAGCAAGCCGCTTGGTCTGCGAACTTCTGACAAAAGCTGTACATTATTAGTGAGTGGAGAGCTGAAAGTTTGTTCACATTAGGAGCCTGCAGTTCGAATTAAGGGGGACATTTTGAAATTAACTGAAGTTACGCTTGAAAGTCTTTCATAACCATCAGCGTTGGGCTTACGCATATTTGAAAGAGCGTAGCGGCAGGCTGGCAACACGGCCGCAGGCTTGGCTGCGCCAAACGAGATTGAAAACGCACAGGCGCGCGTGGTTGAGTTTACAGATAAATGCGTTGCGGACTTAAACAAGCGTGTTGCCTGAGTAACTGAAAAAAAAAATTGAAGTTTCTTCTTGTGACAGCGTTAATTGCGTGTACGTTCGCCAGAGTGCGAACCGGGCGAAATACTGCTGTAACAAGGTTTAAAAAAAGCAGAACAGGTGCCGGGTTTCCTACCTAACGGAGTTATATGATGCGAATATAGTTATTTAAGATTGTGGTTATGATACAAATCTGAGGGTACAACATTGATGGGGGGGGGGAGGGTTATTGTACAGTGCATTATTAGAAACAATAATATAAAAAGTACAATTTTTAGGAACATGAAGGTATGGCACAGGAAGCAGAATCGCTGGCGCAGACCATAGCTGTACAGGAAGACGTGCTTGTTGTTTATTTAGGGCACGCTGTCTGGCGCACCCCGGCCCGCTCGAGGTCTGTGTTATGCGCGGCCGCGTGAACGCGGGCGGTTATACTCATTCCCGTGCAGCACCTGTCTGGTTTTGTTGCTGATGAGAAGTTTAATTGCCTGCTCGGGTCGTTCCCTAATTCACGAGGAGCGGCGATCGAAATAAAATTGAGAGCAGTAAAAAATAAAGGTGGGCGGGCTCGTTTCCCCCAGGTTGCCCTCGCGGCTGCGCCCATGAGTACGTCGCGGTTTGTGCGAATCGATGATTACCTGCTTAATTTAACCAGCCTCCCCCTCCCCCGACCTCCCCGTGTCTTCAGCGAGCGTGAGTGTATGTTATAGCTTATAGCAGTTTTTATTGACCGGGTTTGGTGCGCAGGCCGTCCCTCTAACGAGGCTTTAATTGCGCTCTCCGATCCTGGGGGCGCTGGGGAGTTTTTCGCCGTCGACAGCCCGGGCTGCCGTGCCGTGCAGCGCGCTAACCACCTTCGACGTTTCAATTAAGTGCCGACGGCGGCAGTCGCTTCTTCGTACTCTTTGGCGCCGAGCAGCTGGCTTGCTGCGCCCGTGGCTTGCGTGTAGTCTGTGCCTAAGTGCGTGTATGTGTTGTACGACTGGGTGGTACATTACCAAGTGGCGATGATAGACCCTGTCACCGTGTCGCTGTTCGGCCCGTTGTTCTGGGACGTTGTTGGGGAAGAGCGCCGACGTCATCAGGCTGCAGTTGGCGATGCCTCGGCCAGAGCCGGTGGTGAGCACCGGCTATGCGTATTGCCTACAGGAGCGTGATGCGTGTAGCGGTTTGTATTTGAGCTCGGTTATTAATAGGGTACTGATGCTGTGACCAATAGGCTGGGGCCATGAACAGATATCTTGAAGCAAGTATTGAGTATCGTGGACGCGAAGATTGTTTGTCTGTCTTATTAATCGTTGTGGTCGTCGTGTCTGCGTTGAGATAATTTGGTCACAGAATAAAACTCCGGTGAAACTTAACAAACTGATTTAATGGCTACATGGAAGAAACTGTACAGGAATTCAGACTGACTACCGTTTCCTTCGGCGTCTTACAAGCTACTGTCCGAGCACGGTTGGCCGTGTTTCCCTCTCCAGGCATTCACTTGTTCCTCTTTTTCTTTAGAGGGGCCCCCCGCTTGCGTGGGCCCTTGGAGCCTGGCAGTCGCGGCGCTCGTTCGGCGGTGTCGATAATAGAGGAATCCTCCTCGCATCCCCGGTGCTGGCCCGCAGCCCCCTCGTAAGCTCGAATTTCAGGGCAGGCGGGCGTCCGCGTCTTGTTAGGCCCATCGCTGTGCCCGCTAGGTTTCCAAGAACCTCTTCTGCCGACATGTGGTGCAGGCCCGCCGAGTTTCGTGAATTATGGCCCCGGCTGTGTCCTCGACGGCGCCAGTGGATCGGGGCGCTTTGAGGGGCGACGAGCCGTTGGTCGACTGGCCGGCAGCGGCAAGGAGCAGCCGTGCCATTTCCGAAAAAAGCACTGCGGCGCGTACACACATACACACACGCACACGCGCGCGCACAAGCACACACACCCGCGAGTGGCCGCTCGGCCGGCGATCAGGGGGACGAAACCGCCGTCTCCTGACACGCCCTTCGGTTCTGGCCTTTCTCCGTTTTTGTCCCCGACATTGTTTACGTCGGGGGCTGTCGAGGTTTACCGCTCCGACAAGTGGACAAGTTGATGACCCTTTATTTCCGCCCTGTCACGAGAAAGGAAACGCACCGGCCAGCTGTGTCCGGAATGTGGTAGTACGATGGTTACGTTGTTTGGCTTTGTCCACTTTGTTTTTTTTTTTTTTTTTTTCTTTTTTTTTTTACCTAGAATGTATCGTTTTTGTGCGTGTTATGTTACTTCATTTTAAGACATATGTTTACGTGGAGATGAGCAAACAACACACGTCGACACGAGACTGATGTTGGGCTTTTAATAACCCAGTAGTTGTCTAGGTTGAGTGGCGCGCAAACGTCGACGCCCCGGTCGTGCTCGAATTCCCGGGGCAGTGAACTGGGCGTGAATGGACTGGGTGTGTCGGTCGGGGTGGAGGAGAGCGCCTCAATTTTGGGTCTGCGTGTGTGTTCGAGTATCTTTCACATTCTCGCTTTTATGTAAGGGTGCTAATGACTCGTTAGGCGCGCCCGTTAATTATTAAATCGTGGCTAGTCCGCGGCCTAGACGTCTAACTCGAGCCGTAATTAGCGCTCGCGTGCCAATTAAGGTATCTCTTGTGCGTGTGACGCGCATTGCGAAGCTATAAGAGACCAGTCGTTTGTCTCGACTTGGGCGTGTGGGCGAGCAAGATCGTTGAGCGGGTACGTACTTACGACGGTTCTTGGGAAATGCTGATGGCAGATGTTGCCTGTTCTCTGACCAGGCAAGTGACGTGTAGCTGCGCGAAAAATTATTTTTACTTTTAGCGCGGCTCGTTGGTTAACTTATCTATTCGATTGAGTGTTCGAATGCGCCAGTACTCGCTCGTGGTGGTAGACTACTCTTTACGTGGCCTTGGATTTACCTGAACGCTTAGCATCAAACCAACGTTTATTAAGGCGGCAAGAAGAAAAGAAGATGAAGGAAAACGTGGGTAGTGGGTGACCCTATCGCTTCGTCGTATACAGCCCTGACCCTTCTAACACGTGCTGTTTCCTTTCGGCTATCTCTGCATGTGCATACGCCGTGTTGTCGGTTTGCAGTCTGGCATTGTCCCACTGTACTACACTCTGCCTCTCGTTTTCTTCCGGCATCGTACGCGTATGTGTGCTCGCGAGCTCTCACTGTTTTATCTGTCTTCCTTCTTTGCGCCATGCATACAGCAGGCTTCGTGCTCTACTTTTGTACCCTCCCCCCCCCCCCCCCCTCCTCCCTGTAACATCGATGGCGCGTGTGACTCACTTTTTTCCGCCCTTCCCGTTCCCGTTTATTGCAACGTCCGGTCGTCTTAGCTGCCCTGGGGAAGAAGAGAATTTCATTGTCATTGTGTGTCGTGCTGTGGAAGCTACTAGCCGCGGATGCTGCGGTAGTCGTCCAGTTCCCATGTCGCCACCCCGGTCTGGACCGTTGGACCATACTGGATGCTCTGTGGGCACAGTAATTGATGTATAGTAAGAGAGAGAGGGGGAGGGGGGTGTTCTAGACCCGGCGCATGCCGACATAAAGACTGCCGTTTGGGTGGGTGTGCTTCGCACGCGATATCGCCAATGAGGAAATGAGTGTGTGTGCGTGTATAGTTAGTGACCTAGCGGGTCCGGAATAGGGAGCGGCCTTGCGGCGGGCCCAGCAACGGCCTGCTATCTTGGGAGGAGGCATTGCGCGTTTCCCGTTGGCCGGCTTCTGTTGAGTCACGCGAGGCAGCACGGCCTGGAGGAAGGCGTTACACCCCCGTACGTTAAGCTGCTCCGTTTGTCTCGCTCTCTGTTACGGTTATTCGGCCTTTTTACGTCCCCGGGCGTACGTTACTCGAGAGACGGCGGGAACGGAAACTTGACTCTCTCCGGATTCTATTTATCCTCGGTCTAGTGGTTTCCTGCGAAAGTTCTTTCCTTATCCCGCCGCTCTCTGTCTGGTTGCTCTGCGACGCCCACGTAGTTAATGTGCCACGATGTCACACCCTACACGGTAGTGGTCGAAGGCGGTACCTATTGCATAGTTCGAATGTGCGCATAATTCGTTTTTCTTTTCTTTTCGTGGTTTAGACCTCACTGTTTGTTTGTCGTTACCCTATATCACCTTGTGTTTGGCACACTGTGGCTTCATTTTCGGTTCCGCCAATGGTTAGTACCATTACTACACTTTACGGTCGTCGCGCCGCCTCTTTTCGTCTCGGTTTGTACCATGGACATCAGGTGGGTTGCATATGCATTCTACTCGCCCTGTGCGTCTCATCGAGTGCTCTGCGCGTGGAGTGCTTCTAGATAAAGCTGATAGCGATGGCTGCACTGGGGTTTCGGAACGGGCACCGTTACCGCCGGTCTTATCGACGGCTCTCGAGCAGTGGCGGCGATAAACGGGGAGACTTTCTTTTCCACTATTCCGCGGGCGGTCCACAGCAAAACTTTGATTATATTTTTTTTTTTTTTCAGAATTAGTTTTTCACTTCCGCAGTTTCCTTTTGGACGTATGATTCGAGTATGCGAGGTTTGCTATCGGCCCTCTTGAGTAGGGGGGATATTGTGATGAAAAAATGAAAACGGTCGAAAGAGCGGACATTTGCCGCGATAATCGAAACCTCAGCACGGGAAGGCTTTTGTGGCACGATTCACATGCACCTTGCGAAGGCCAGTTACCAATGCTGGGTATCGTACTCGCTACCTCGTGGTCGCCTACTGAACGCTGCAGGCCTCACCTCCCGCGACTGTATTAAGATGTGAAGTTTGCAAGCATAAAAATTTTACGCTCGCAGAATTTTTTGCTATATCCGTCGGGAGGAGGAGAAAAGGGGGGTGACATCTGTGTGCACAGCTTGCACAACGCAGTGAGTTGTCAGTCCTCCTTCGATTTTCCTTCTTCCGCGGTGTTCGCTATGTGGCGTTCAAAACGAGACTAGCGGATTCGCGAGCACCTCTCCCGGTAGGGGAAGGATGATTCTCGGAGCCACGCTCATCAGCCGCTGGGGCGCCGCTTTTGGCGGATCCATCGCTGGGCCCATTTGTGCTGCGCGTAGCCAAACAAAGTCGGTCACGTCTTCCCTCTTCGTTCGTTCTTTTTATGCGTGCATGATTGCTGCGTCCATTGCTTGAAAGCGTTCGCCGTCCTTTGAAACGTCGCCAGGAGGTCAGAGCTTCGCGAGATCCGACGCCGTTCGCGGACGTCCTCGTTGACCTCGTACGACGACTCTTTAGTTTGCCTTTTTTTTTTCTTTTTTTTTTCCCCCTCTTGCTCCTGTTCCGTCGTGTGTATGCGCCGAGAAAAATTGAGCTTTCCATTCGCCACTGTCGGGGCTTGGAATACCGCGCATGAAAAAAAAAAAAAAAGAAGAAATGACAAGAGTAAAGACAAAACATGTAAGAAAAAGTCGGGGAGGTCTCCTGTGGCCAAACTGGCATAGCGCGTCCTTGTTATGCGCTCATAGGAGAGGGAAAGGGAGCGGGGGCTATTTCGAGGCATCTCGCCACTCTAATGGTACAGGCAGGGGCCTATAGGTGCGCCAGTGTCAGTATCGACGAGGCGTATACGACGTGTACCCATATAGTAGTCGTTTTCCTATTTCCCTGTCTTCCCATATAGGCATTGACGAGCGTTGTATACGCGCAGGGCTTTCGTGGTCGTTCTGCGCGCGCGCTGCCTCGCGCTTGAGACGCGGATCCGTGGCGTGCAGCCCTTTGCTAGTTGCGGGGGGAGAGGGGGATCGACCGAGACTTCTCGTTACCGCGTGTACCGTCGCCGTGCACTGGCAGCGGTCGTGGGTTGCGTGCATAAATCTCGCCCTGAAGAAGCAGCGCCAGGTCCTGTTGTCGCCAGGTGGGCGTACTGATAAGTCCACTGCGTCTGTGCGTGGGACTCGCGGCCGGTGCTCGTCCCTGTAAAGCCTCGGAGTCGATCGATCGGCCGCTGCATTTATCATCCGCCTCTCTATTGTGTGTTGCCTATCGAATCCGGTACCTGTCTCGGTATCTCGCCGCTGTCTTTTCAGCTGGTCGGAGGCGAGGAGCCCTGTTTGCGTTATCACGGCCTTGTTAAGGCGAAATTGGGACTGCTCTCTAGCTTTGGAGTGGCCTATATACTGCCGTAGGCTCTGAGAAGATGCCCTTGGGGAGTGTGAAGTGTTTTTCCCGTTTATTCTTTTACTTGGTGACTGTTTCGTGACCGCCTTCTGCCGGGCCACTGATGCAAGACCAGGGAAGCAGCTTGGGCAACTTGGTTATTTATTCATTTGTGACAAAATAGCGCGCGGCAACAGGACAGGAGACAAGCACTGACCATGCACCGCAGACAGCATTGACGACGAGGGAAGTGAGAGTGGGAAGTCGATAGTGAAACGTTCAAAAGAGCCCGAGGTACTAGAATTGAAATTAGCCTGAAATTAGTCATTTGAGGACAGCAGCTTTGACAAGTGGTTATTAATTTGTGAACTGCTGTCCTGGCTAATTTCATTTTTAGTACCTCGGACTCTTTTCAGTGTTTCATTCTCGACTTCATAACTCAGTTCCCTCATCGTCAAGCGCTTGCCTCTTGTCCCGTGCTGTTTTGTCAGAAATGATGCAAGACGTGTGCGCATCATTTGGATATATTTTGAAGTCTCGTGGCTACTGTTGGCTCCGCAACTTCAATGGCTGCCAGCAATGGGTTTTGCGGAGTTCGCGAGATGCATGTCGTCATCGTATAATAGTCCTGGTGTGCCTGTCATAGCTCGGAAATCGGTCACATCATCGTCTCTGCATGGTCACGCTATCGCCTTCCGATCATTGTAGATTTTATCTGTGGTCACAACATGAGAACTGAGACAGGCTGCATCCAGCACATATTGGTAACGTTCAAGCGCTAATAGCCATGACACGTTAATCAAAGTTACGTAAGAAGCGCTTACCACGCCGGGATTGGGCGTTATGAAAAGCTGCCGACGCGATTTGACAGCCTGTCTTCGTTTTTGAGACTCGTATAGGGGTTTGTGAGGGGTTCGTGGATACACTGTCACCCATGGTTCATCCGAGCATGCAGTGAAGTTATGCAGTTTCATCGGTCTCTTGTCGCGAGGGGGTGCGGACTCTGGAATGGGGCTGAGACTATAAAAGCCGACGCAGAAAACAGAACGGAAAACAGCCGTGCGACCTGTCAGCTTTGTTGCGCTCCGTGTCAGGCCGTCAAGGTGATGTGTGTCGAAAGCAGCGTTGTGATTTTTGAGGCTCTTGAGTGACTCGTCCCGTCTCGTACACGGCGCTTCCCCTAGAACAGACTTAGTAACCAGCCGCGCTCGAAAACAGTTGCGTCGGGTAATCGCTTTGTCCAGCGGACAACCGTGACTGCAGGAAATTTGTCATCCGGAGGAAGGCCGTGGCGCCGGCGTGATTCATTGCGTTCGGACGGCTTAACCAATGGGGCGGTACCTTCACGTTTGAAGCACATCCCACGTAGTTGCGCTGCCAACTTCGTTTGTGTGGAGCTCATTGCTGATCAACAAGCGGGGAAAGTTTATCCAATCAGTGTGACCAATCTGTGTGTGTGTGTGTGTGTGTGTGTGTGTGTGTGTGTGTGTGTGTGTGTGTGTGTGTGTGTGTGTGTGTGTGTGTGTGTGTGTGTGTGTGTGTGTGTGTGTGTGTGTGTGTGTGTGTGTGTGTGTGTGTGTGTGTGTGTGTGTGTGTGTGTGTGTGTGTGGTTTTTTTTTTTTTTTGCTATTTCTTTTTGCGTCCTGTCAGACAATATAATGGTGAAAAAAGCTAAAAAAACATTTTTTTTTCCTCCGGTAGAATTACATCTAGCCCAGTTGGCAGTCGTCGCAGTTGCTGCGATATTCGGCTACTGAGATGCGCGTCGCTGCTTCGAATTGCAGTCCCAGGGAGGCGCATATCAACGGAGCTTTTCACTACGCAGTATTCATCTCACACGACTCTCGGTGTTGCTGAAGCGCTTAGACCCTGTACAGGTTTGCGTCTTTCAACTGGCGCTTATAGGACATCACCTATCACCAGTATCTTATGTAGACACAAACGAACCATCCCTAGAATTTAGAAGGACTATGCTCACATTTTCATATATCCTGAAAATACGCTCCCTACCAAAACATATATGCTACCCAGTTGTCACTAAGTGTGCCTCCAGAGTATTGTTCAATGATAGGCCTCAATCAATCAAACCCTTGTTACTTCGATTTGAGGATAAATGCGAAGTATTAGGAATACTAAATGCCCTCCCTAATATTGCATCGAGACACAATCCACTGCAACCATGGTACAGCCTTCCTGTTGTTTGTGATTTCACACTAATTCAGTTTTCTTGACAAAAACCACCACCTGAACACGTCCTGCAAGAATTTCTAACTCTTAAAGAAAAATATGACAATTGCATTTTATATGTATGGCTCCAAGACAACAAAACACGTTGGAAATGCAATAGTACAAGGGAATTGAGAAAAAAAAAACGGTGAGATTACCTCAGTGTGCAAGTGTTTTCACTGCTGAATGTTATGCACTTGTTGTGGCTGTGAGAAAAATAGAGAACAGCCCTTCACCACAAAAACGCAGTTACACCATTACTTGTGGGCATCTACACAACATATCAACAGCCTCTGCTCAAGGACATAAAATAACGTTTTGTTGGGTCCCGAGTCATGTCGGCATTGGAGGCAATGAAAGAGCAGACTTTTGCACTGCCCAAGCCCACGAAAAACGGATAAAAAACATAAATATGCCGTACAGAGTCTGCATGACGCTAGTGCGCTACAAACTAAAAGAAGAATGGCAGTCATCATAGAGTAGGGCGGTAAATAATAAATTGCAGTTGGTGAAGCCAATTTTAGGGGAATGGAAGTCATGTCGCCATCAAGTGCAGCCTTTGTCAAAAGTTGAGCCCAGGGGGTCTACTTCTGAGTCATACTATGTGGCTCGTAATGCATTCCCGGGTTTCCAAACTTGCTGAAGGCAAGATGATGTTTCGTCCTACCCTCTCCAACGGCTATAGGACAACTCCAATTGCTGAAAAAGTCATAATATATGGCTTAAAAGCAAACCCCCTGGGATCTAAACTTTTGACAAAAGCTGTACGTTTTGTAGAAGTGAATTTATGCCGTCTCCGCATTGGCCACACACACATGACATAACTTTTTGCTGAGAAAACCTCTGTGTGAAGAATGCGGACAGGAACTCACCATAAACCGCATCTTGTTTTCATGCATAAGATTTGAAATTTAAAGGAAAACGTATTTTACTCGATTTTACGATAAACACATTCCTTTCTATCCAGCTTTCATTTTAGGTGAAAGCGGACTTGTGAATACTATATCATGTGTTAGGGTGTTCGACCGGCTGCCGCATGCGGCCCAGTGAGCCGCTCAGCTCGACCGACGTTCACACTTGCGAAGACGAACCGCGGGTCGCTTTCCCGAATCGGACTCGTTCGGGACTTGTCGACCTTGACTGTTCATCAGCAACGAGAAGCCGGATGTAAAACTAACTTCCGTTCACTCCAGCTGCACCGCTGATTGGTTGCCGGTTTGCAAATCGACCAGTAGTCGCAAAGCTGGAAAATCGAGCAGTGCTCTATCGTCCTGCGACTGTCGCTTTTCCCTGCGAGTTGCATGTGTTGAACCGGATTTTGGAATCCATCATTGACCCCTCGGGCTGTCATCCGCCAACACTTCCCGAACACGAGTCCGCTTACGGCAGTAAGCGGCCGTAGTTTATATGCGGCCTCTACAGTTTGCCTGAAATACCCATCTGCACTTGAATTATACTGACGAGCTGTCACGGGCGTTCAGCCGCTGTACGCGGGCGCGTATACGTGCCCGGACGCGTACAGCGGAGGAAATAGACCTTGGCTGAATTTGCGCGTGCCTTGTGCGTGCATGTTTGCGTTCCCGTAGCGACGACCAGCGCTCGCGTACACGTTGCCCCGCGACCCGGTTGGCGGCGGCAGGAAGTGACGCACGCTTCGGCCTTCGTCGTCACCTCTGCGTGGCTCCCATTTGTAGCCAAGTCTTTCGCGTCTCGGTGTGTGCTGTTTTCGGACATCGGCGGCCGAGGGGGGCGGGGTCACTCGCCGCCGCTGGCAGAAGGTGCCCGCGCTATCTTTAAACCCTCTTCACTGTGCGCTTGTTGCGTGATCGGTTCCGCGGGCGCCGCCGCGTTCCTAAGCGGGCTCCCACGTACTGTGCGATATACGGTATGCAATACAGTGTTGTAATACCGTGTATACAGTATTGTAAGGTACGTGTGCTGTGCGACGCCAGCGCGTTGAAGATCCCTAGGTGGGTTGAAATTATTCTGGAACTCTCCGCTGCGGCGCCCTCGTAGCATAAGTCGATTTAGGGCGTTAAACATTATAAACCAAACCTATACGGTAGGGTACGGTACGGAGCGGTAAACAGTTGTCATTCCCGTTGTATGTGCAGTAAGTAACCGAATATCTGCGCTTACCTCCTGTGATGGAATGTACGGTACGGTCCACTGTTAAAGGGAACATGAGACCGCGTGACAGCCGCCCTTTACAGCGCACTTCCAAAAGAATGGGCGACAAACGATCGCACAGGATGCACGCACAGTAAGCACAGCTGCTACTCTTCCCGAGCATGCATATGGTGCCGCCCATTCTCGCTAGTTACCGGCGGCAGCGCTTTGCGAAGTGTTTATAGGCCACGCGATCCCACGTTCCCTTTAACAGTATACCGGACTGTACAGCTGTATTCGCATTTATCGATAATTCGATATATATATATATATATATATATATATATATATATATATATATATATATATATATATATATATATATATATATATATATATATATATATAAATGGCGTAAGCGATTTTGTAAACTGGAAGCAGCAACACAATGCGCCCACACCAGTTACGCCGCGACCGCTAGGTTTTGTTGGGCCTAACGTGCTTCCTTCTAAGCCGCAGTGGTTGCTGCTCTGGAAATATAGCCGCTACCTATCAAGAGAGAGCCTTACCATGTTACCTGCCTTAGCCATAAATGGACTAATCTTTAGTTTGCGAGAGTCGCTGTCGGGTTTTGACTTTGCATTCATGGAAGCGATGATGCGCGAAAATGATGAGTGCGAGAGGTCAAAGAGGTCTAAGTGCGCTCTGCACGTTTGTCCCCTTCATGCGGTTCACAACGTTAGCGCTGCCGTTGCAGGTGCTGACGGCTGCGCAGCTAGTGACCGTGTGATGACAGTGCGCATTAGAACCACATTTGGTCGAAATTATCTATGAGCCCTCCACTGCGTTGTCTTTTATAGCGTGTTAAAAAACTCCAGGTAGTAGAAAATAGTCGAAGTCCTTCCGTACGGCGTCCCGCATATAGCCTGCATTGGTTTGTTTTCCTTTCCGGTAGTTTAACCTTCGTAAATCGTCCCCGCACGAGAAAAGTGGTCGCGGGCGCCGTTATTGGAGAAGCGCCACTGTTCGGGACTGCGGCGCGGCGTTCGATATGTATCGAATGTTGAGCTCAGCGGGAGCTCGAGAAAAACGTATTGCCCTACTTTTTGCGAGGTTTGCGTGGAACATCAGTGTGGCGTTATGCTGCGCGACTCTTGTGTGTTGGGCCTGGGCGACGGGGCTGCATTTTTGGCGAAAGTAGAAGCTGTTCTGGCTCTTTTACCGGTGGTGAGGAGAGGAGAGATCGCGAGGTCTGTTTTCGTTTTCTTTTTTCGTGGTAGAGTAGGCATTCGGCTTGGAGCGGCTGCATCTATTGACTGCCGAGGTATAAAGGCCAGCGCTAACGAGCATTTCGTTGAGAACGCGTATACTTGAGGATGTATGCGACATGGAAATATACAGTGGCGGTCGAGGATCGAAGGAGAATTGAAAAAAAAAAAAAAAAAAGAAAGAAAAAAGTTACTCAGTCCTTTAAGAGGGTGCATTAGGTAGGGGCGTGATCACGCGTAGCTATAGCAATGCATACATCACCGCATAGAACATAGGAAGGTGCGTTTGGTTTGGTTGACAGGGTTCGTCATCTCAAAGCGGCTCAGGCTATGGAAGGGCGCAGTAATGGAGGACCCTGGGATAATTTTCGCCACCATCGCACAGTACACGGGCGCCCTTGCTTTTCGCCTTCATCGAAAAGCAGTCGCTGCGGTCAGGATTTGATTCCGCGTCCTTGGGTTCAGCAGTCGCGAGCTCCGTAACCACTGAGCCACCGCGGCGGGAATAGGTGGGAAGTTGGTCCATTATATGCAGGTGATGGCGGAAGGTGGGGAAGATGAAGAGAAGAAAGGAGTGGTGAGCGAAACATAGGTAAGAGTGCGGGGTCTTTAATGGTCAGTCGGGTCGGAACGCAAATGCGTAGCTGTTGCAAAGACTGAATTCCGCCGGTGTAGCTGCAGTTTGTCATTTTTTCTTTGTTTCGGCAGTCTCGCTTTAACTGCGCAAAAAAAGTGTCCGATGCGCGACCTCGGCCCTTGGCCGTGTCCTGAAGCCTACCGAGTCCACGGAGAGCGCCACCCCACCCAGAGCAAGCACTCGGCTTCCGAGGCACGCGGCCGTGTTCTCGGCATGGGGTCGCGCGCCGTCCTTGCGCCTCTCTCCGCCTCCTCCTCTCCCCGTCATGCCGGGATGCCTTCCCACCCCTCTCCGGCTTCCTCGTCCTCTTTTGCTGCTGTCAGCCTCCTTGTCGCACCAGAAGAACAAAGGAGGGAGCGGTCGTTGCGTTAGGTTTTTTTCTGGTTGGCCGGCGAAACGCGCTTTACTTTTTTTTTCTCTCTTCCCTGCTCTAGGACGAAGGTTTCCGCTTTGGGCCCTGTCTCGGTTTACTCCGTTTGATCCACGTGGTTGTCGGCCTTCGGGCGATCCAAGGCCGCAGGCTGTGTTTCGCCGTTGATAGTTGGCCACTAATGCTGTTGTTTGAAGCCTAGTGCTGCTGCTACGTGAGACCCTGATCGGCTTGTTTATCATTTTTTGTTCTTCGCGATGACAGCGCTTCGATGTGTTTGTATTGAAATCAAAATTCAGGTTTAATGCACCAACGTTTACAAGGCCTCTTGACATAATATGCGAGTTTAGCACTGCCTACTTTTCACTATAACGGGTAGCTAATGCGTCGTGATCGGACTTGGCGAATAGTTAACTACTTTAAGCATTTTTCCTGGACGGTCGGTTATTCGGCCCCTTCTAGCTTCGTTTCCCCGTTGCTTGATTGCTTCCAACCGAGCAGTAAGTGCGAAGCAGGCCCGAGAGGAATAAACGCCGTATTTTTTTTTTTTTTAAATGCTTCTCGTGCCCTCGAGCACTGCTGCGGCTTCTTCAGCGACAGGCGCTAATACTTTGAACGCCCGGCAGTCGTGGCCAAGTGCCTTGCGGTCGCAAGTTGTTGCCGCCGGTTTCAAAATAGCTAAGCTCCCAGAAGCAGAGCCGGTAAGGAAGGAAAAAAAGAGAAGAAAAACTAGGTTTCGTCGCCCGAGAACACTGCCGTGGTCGAAAAGTACCGTTCTTTGCCCGCATCTGGCGCGTAGAAGCTTTATTTCAAACTTCCTGTCGAACGCGTCATGCCGTAGGGGGTGCGCTGCACAGAGCTAGCACATTTGAGAAAACGTGCGTTCTGTGCAACACGGCAGCCCGCAAATGGGGCGCTCGTACGCCACTTCCTGTTTCAACAGTCGCGCCCCCGTGCGGTGTGGCAGTCCGGCAACAATAGTTGGCGCCTTGCGAGTGTGTGTATGGTAGAGGTACTACGGCACCGCTCGGTTTGAGTGAAGCCTTGAATTGGATTGTCACGGGCTTCCTTTGCAAAGGGCTGCTCACTGCAGCAGGGCGTGAACGCAGTGCGCTGCGCGCGGCGTATGAAATTTGCGGTTCGAAACGGTGGACCGCCCCTCCGACCTTATAGTGTGCGTGCGTCTATGTATGTGTAAGATTGAGCAACGCTTTCCATTAAAAGGCGTTCCGGATTGCTGTGCGCGCGGCACGTCCGGCCACGTCTGTCGCTTCCGGAGGGGCAGAGGCGGCGCAGCGAAAAAAAAAAACAAAAAAACTTCCAAGTAATGCTGGCTGCATCCCGCTGTGGGCAAGAAAATGAGGCATTGTTAAAGGGCGGTACACACAATGCAGTGATCGAAGGCGGCCTGCTTTTAGTGCGCGCGCCTCTTCTCGATCGCCCCCTTCTGCAGCCGCGCCGGAATCGCCCGGGAACTTTTCCGGGGAAAGGGAAGAGAGAGGGGAGGGGGGGGGAACCCTTTTCGCAGCAGCCCAGTCCTCGGCACAGCAGCGCGAGCGTCCGCCGACAGCTGACGACGTCCTTGGCGCCCTGTCAAGCAAGAAAGGGAGAGGCCGCGCCTTTTGTTACGCCCCGCGTGTGCAGCTCCACGTCATCTGCTTCCTCCTTCCATCCTGTTGCAGTACTGCAGCTCGTGAACTGCTTCCTATGTTTGGTGCTCGAAATGAATCCGAGGCTCTTCACTGCCGGGGCCGCCACCAGCACGCGTGCAACCTCGCGGCGTTAAACCCAACCAACCGCATTCGAGTTCGGCAAGGGAGAATAAGTGAGGGGCGGAAGCCACTGTGGACAGTCTCGGTGCGATTGGAAGATTGCCAAACTTTAGGCTTAGGCTACTCCTAATGAAGTGCTCTTGCGGGAAGGCAGAACGAAATACGAGAGCTTACCAAGCCGCCTGGTTGTTCTGTCCTGCACCGTCTTTCTACTGGAGTCGAGATAACGGGATACCAGGGAAAAAATTAGTTGTGGTTTAGCTCGGGTTAACCCCAGTTGAATTGCGAAAGCAAATGCGGAAGCTTCTATTGCCTGCTACATTATTCCCCTATCACGCCCTATCAGCCCTATCAGTGTAAGGTGCTACATTATTGGGGACACTGAAGCTGATCTTTAAGGGTACGACGCGAGAGCTTAAGCTACTAGCCCACATATATAAGGCAGCTTCAACCAAGTCGTATGGACGTGTCTGCGTGTCGTAGGGGTAGCTTATTCGGCCAACTTGGGCCAGAATGTTCTGGCTCATCACGTATGAGCATGAGCCAGAATGTTATTGATGTCACATGTGTCTTTTTTCTGTACGTCCTCGGTCAGGAAATAAAGAAAAAAAAAGTGTCGTAGGGGTAGCGAGCAGGCTGATTCTGATATCACCCTCCGATATAAAAGGAGCGACCCGAGTTGGCAGCTCCTGCTCGTGGCATAGGGGTAACGTGAATTCAAATGTCATGGCAGACTGATTTTTTGAGGAGACCGTAGCTACGCCTCTTCATGGCGTAGCTGCGGCCATCCGAGGTCTCGCTTTGGCTGTCGTGGTATTGCTTTCGCAATAAAATGTATTGGTCCCGATCTACCGACGCCATGGCGACGACATTTATTTGTGCGCGAACAGGATTTCTGTTGCAGCTTTACCACAACCACTTGTTACCCCGGCCGTTGTTGGCACGTGGCAACTTCGATGCCAGCGCTGATGCTCCGAAGCCTTTGTCCACAAACGCCAAGCGTGTGCAAGGCGGCGCACTTCGGCGGGAAATGCCGGGAAGCGCCGATTTGCACTCATTTCTCGCGTGTTCTACTTCTCGCCTGTGCAAATGAAAATAAATATGCAATGGCGCCATGACACTGGAAAAGACGCACCGATGGAAGCCCTCCAGGAGGCTGCCGAGGAATGCTTCCCATCCTGAATGCATCCGTAGCTGGACCAGCGAGAACTATGGCTGGGCTTCTCTACAGGGCAGAAGAGCCTGTAGACAGCGTGAACCATGGCCTTCCTCTAAAGCTGGAAATTTGCGCGGTGAAGTCGCGCGAGGGCCGCCTGAAGGTTTGGAGTGCGTATGGCGTGATGTTCTCCTGTCCTCGCTATTTCCGGAGTTAGCGACCGCGACGAGTAGGAGGACAGTCTTCCCCCAGAAGGTTGCGACAAGTTCACGCGGCCAGGTGTGCTGCCGCCGCCGCCGGTAGGAGCGGAACCTTGAGCGCTTCAAATAATTCCCATTCCAAAATAGTTCCTGCCGCTCCTGTGCTGCCTCCGTTGCCACATCGCGTTTTTCACCACGCTCCATTGCACTCTCATCCACGCAAGAAGCGACGCGTCAGTTCTTCGGGAGTGAGAGGGGCGGGATAATATCCGCGCGCGCACAAGGCAGGCAAGCGTAGTCGTTTGGAGGGTGTTTACCGCATGAATCTGTTTCATTGCACATCACGCCTCCACACGTATTTTGACGGTTCAGGGATTAATTAGAGCGCACTGACAGAAACAAACGAAAAAGGCCGAATCGGTGGACGCGGGACATTATAGAGGAATTTAAACTTCTCCCCTCCTCCGTGTTATGCTGTCTGGGATTTAAGGGCCGACAAGTGAAAAGAGAAGGGAAGAGGAAACTCACTTATAGCGACGTAAAGAATAAAAATATTCTGGGTGAGCAAATACTGTGCCAGAGCTTTTATTTGAGAAGTAATTCCAATTTAACGATTCGTGTAGAACGAGTGATTTAAAACGTAAGTCGTGTAGCCTTGTTGTCTGATGACATCAATTCGTGCCGACGATGACCGCAAGGTCTTGACGCGGAGGCCATGGAGGGTGACGTTATTTTAAATCACTTGCTACCTTATATTCGCTCTGATGCGGTATACCCTTGGGGGGTCCCGGCGTATTGCGCATGTAGAGATAGGCAGTCGCTCGATTCGTGCGCATGCTGTTGTGCACGCTTGGGCGCATTCACTTTCTCCGTCCGCATTGTGTGGTGTACGATGGGACACGCTGGTTGGCTTCTTCTCTGGGCGCTTTCTCCGCTCATCGCGGTCACGCTTGGCGCGCCGTGGTCCCTGGCGCAGATCAGCAGCGAACATGGCGCGGCGTGCTCAGTGAAGGAGGAGGAGGGTGAAATGACCTCCCCTCCTCACTTTCTGCAAGTTTTTCTCGTTCCTCATCGCCCGCGGTTTCGGGTAGTTCCCTCTGTTCTCTTGGGACTGTGCTTTTTATTTTTTTTGTGCCTTTTATTCTTACGCGGTCGCCTTCAGTGGTCATCGCGCGTAATGCTCTTTGTCAAGGCATATTTGGCAGCAGGTGATGTTGCGCCATTTCTGATGTTTTCTTCCTTTGTGTGCCCCCTCCCCCCCCCCCCCCCCCCCACAACACACACACACGCACACTTTTTTTCAATGCAGTGCAGAGCCGCCGTTGGTAATAAGAAAAAAAAAAGTGAAAGAAAGGGAGGGGGGGGGGGGGGGGTATTCGTTGCGTGTCCTGGGAAATTAATTGCACTGCAGAGTATTCGCCAGTGCGTGCTATATCAGCCTGGCGCTGCGCATTGTCGACATGCGGGCTAATTTTTTTTTCATCGCCTTTTCCTACTATTTCTGTGGCAAATTTCAATAGGGGCGTTGCATTTTTTTTTTTTTTGCTGTTTTAATTTGTTCCTCGTTTTTTTTTTTTTTTTTTCTCTTCTAAAAGCTTTTTTTTTTTTTCTTCTTCTGTTGTCTTCTTGTTGCCGTCGTACGCTAGCTTGCTTCCGCGGCTTCGTTAAAAGGTCGGTGAACCGGCTCAGCGGATTGCGCCTGGTTGCGTTTAGTAGCTCGACCTTGCCTCGACTCTTTATCATTTATTCATTGTTTCTCTGTGCTGCTGCTGGCGCACAGGATATTGCCTCGCAATTTGATAGCAGGCAGGCCTTAGCAGGTCGCGCATTTCTCCTTTCCTGTGCATTGCGCGTGCTGCGCACACACATGGTTGCTGGTCACCTCTTGGCATATTCCCATGAAATGCGTGTGTCCAATGGCCGTGCAATCAATCATTCTTTAACATGCGTAGAAGTGCCCCCTCCCCGCAAATAGCTTGCTGATATGGACCGCAGCGCGCGTCAGTCAGGCGCGTATTCCTCACACATCACTTCGGATAGACTGCCCCCATTTTTTCAGCCTTCCTATTAATTCTAGTTTTAAGAACGAGGTTTCTTCGCGTTTTTATTTTTGTAGCTTCCTTTTCGCCTCTGTGTTCCTGTTCGCTTCGGCTGAATTGCATGCAGCGTGGTGTTAGCTTTTCGCCTTTTATATATATATATATATATATATATATATATATATATATATATATATATATAATGTATAATATTCCCCATTGTCCTCGCGCCGGTGATGGTTTCACCTGCTCGAGCCGTCCGTCGTGGTCGTTTTGGGGCGTGCGCGCTTGGATCGTGACCGGCGCGAAAGCGAAGCTGCGCTCGCTCGTCAAATGCGCCGCCGTCGTGATCGAGCAATGCGCAATTTGTTCTCCGGTATGTGCGCGCTTGCATTGGCGCTCCTCACTCTGTGAGCTCGTTTGCTGCACATCACTTTGCGTGTGGGACTCCGGAGTAAGGCGCTTTTTTTTTTTCTTTTTTTTTTACTTTGGAGGATGCGAAGATCAGGTGCAGGGGTAGTAAAGCTGCAAACGATGTAACAGTATTGAGAAAGTTTTTCGCACCTCTGCCGTCGTCTTCTTTTTTTGCTGTTACGTGTGCTTACGTCTCCGCCGAGCAATGTGGCCGAGCGTTTGATGTTACATCTGTCTTACTCGTTTTATGCTTTTTTTTTTTTTTTTTTTTTTTCAGTGGTTATTGTGAAAGGCGAGAGAGGGATTGTTCTCTTCTCCTTCAACAGTACCGCGTCGGTTGCTTCTGCACCCCCCCCCCCCCCTCCCCTCCCTCGGGCCTACCTTTTTTTTTTTTTTCCCCGATTGCGAGAGGAACCTGCAGCCTGTATGCTTTTAAATTTGTGTCTGGCGCTTTCTAATGGACTGCTGTGGGTACCACAGACGTTTCATCGCCTCGTGGGAAGCTGAGTCTTTTGATATAATTTTTTTTTTTCGATGAGATTATTAGGATGGCCTATGAAGGAAGATAAATCGCCGTTTGTAATAAATATTATCGGCCGCCAAACTGCATTTCCTTGTCTCTGTGCGGAGTCGAGTTGCTTGCGCTCATTAACGAGGCACCCCTATCCTTGAGCATGAATGGATTCCCCGGAGGGGAGGAAAACAGAGCAAAACAAAAGCGGTTCCTCTGAGAAACTGCGCCGCCGTGGTTTCGAGAGGCGTCCTGTCCTGTTTCGCGGCTCGTTACCTGTGCGCTCGTGCTCCTTTGCCGATCCTCTCATGCGTGCACATCTCGCCTTTCGCGTGCACTTTCCTCTTCCTCCTCCTCCTCCTCCTCCTCCTCCTCCCCCGCGCCTTCTCGTCTCCTTGTAGTCGGCGGAGGATCTTATGAGTCCCCGCTGCTACTTCCTCGTTTGTCAACGTTGCCGTCGGCGCGCCCGGCGAGGAAGTGCATAGTCGTATTAACGCCGGTGGTTAGCTTGCTTGCGTATACTCCGTTGTCCGCGCACTTCCTCTCTCCTTCTCTCTGTCCCAGCCTTTTGTGCCTTTTTGTTGGTAACTTTGTTTCTGAGTCTTCCGGTTTCTATATTTTTGCTTTTTTAGCATCATTTTTTTTTTTTCGGTTTGACAAGGAACTGGTGGTCGCTTGTTGCCATTATCGCCTCTCTTTCTTTTTTTTTTTCTATCGCGCACTGCCGCCTGAGGTCCGCCTCCTTTCACAGATATGAGAGACATGACGGGGTCTCATCTTCCTCTTTGACGCGTAGGAAGCGAGGGTGGGGGGAACAGGAAGGACGCGACCAGGCGCCGCGATTATTTAAAACGCGGAAGCTAAAGTCGCGCGCGTGCCCGGAGAGGAAACTGGTGCAACCGCCCGATGCATGCTGCTGCTGCTGTCGCTGCCGTGTGTTCTTTTCGTTCGTGGAGTTGCACGGGCGAGGTTTTGTAACGGTTTGACCTTCGCTCTTCCCTCACAGTCGTGTGTCGTCGCCGCCTTCTCGGTCGCTCAAAAATGTCGCCGTCTCCTCCTGTTTTTGTTTCCGTTTTCCTCTGGCCTCGGCGGCTGTGGATCGCTCTCTCCTCCGTGGGTGTGTGTGTTTGTATTTTGTTTTATTCTCCTATGGATAGCTCCTTCCTTGCTGCGCGATATTTCAGCAACCTTGCTTTTGACAGCAGCCGTCGGTCGAAAGACGTACGGTTGTGTTGTTTGCGCGCATGCTTTGCGGGCTCAACATAGACGTGGCTTAGTGTCGCAGCTTTGCTTAATTTTGAGTCGCAAATGTCACTGGTTTGTGGCAGATGTGCATTGACTTTCGGCGCGTTTTTTTTTTTTTCTTTCATTTGACTACCTATAGTGTCGGTTTTGCGGCGTATACGGCTAGTCAGCTGGCAGTCTTGTGTCGCATACGCTCATTCCAAAGCCTCATCCTCCTCCTCGATGTGTGTTGTACGACAGGTCTATTTCAAGCGCAAGAACAAGTTTTGTTTCGTGTAGCGGCGGCGAGGATTGACGAAAGGAATCGTCTATTTTTAGCTCTTGGCAACCATCTTTGGCGAACGGTTTTGCTTTGGTGTGCCTCCACGAGCTGGTATGTGCGCGTTATGATAGCTTTTTTTCTCTCGTCGGTCGTGCTTACAGTTCCTTCATGGGTGCAGTATTCTGCGACCGTTGGTAACTACCACGCGCGTCTTTCAGCGCTGTCTAAAGGGTTCGCTCGAATCGTTTCGAGCTGTCGCGCTCGGAGAGCACGCGTCGCTGTGTGCCTGTCTTCTAAGCAGTACCGGATTGTTACAGTGCACGTCTTTGAGAGCCCGTCTTGGTCCTGTCCGGAGACGCCCGTTGAAGAAAACTAGAAAGAAGTAAGGCGGTTCACAACACAATGGTGGGCCTCCCACACGAAAGTTCCATTTGTGGATGGCAATTTAGAGCGCCCTCGTTTCGAGTGGCGCCGCGCCTGCGTGGGATGCGTCTTTATTCGGTGGCCGGTGATTGTATTTGCTTCAGGTTTGCCGGGCGAGAGTTTTGAATGGCATCACCGCTAATCGCGTCGTTAAGGCGGCATCAGCAGCGAACAGTGCGACAAAGTCGGGCACAGTGGTCGATTACAAAGCTCGCCGCGCTGGTCTCGGCGCTCTTCACCGTACCCGCCTTGTGTCGAATTGGATGTACTGTACTGCGTGCTCTGTGTATGAAGGCGTCGTGCATAGAAGAAAAGGCGCGCCCTCGGCTCTAAATGCGTGCGTGCGTGTGTGTATGCCTGTGGGGCTGGCTCGCGAGCGTGTGAAGTTCAGCCGTTTGCAGGTCAGCGGGTCTTATTTTTAGTTCGTTAGAGGTCTGTTCTCTTTAGCCTCCCGCTGCATCCTCCGTGGGTGTCAAAAGAAAATAAAAAGAAATCGCAGGCGTTAGCTTAAGCCGTAAAGTGCCTCCTCCAGTTTTGGTATAGTCTATTTCTTTTTTTTTTTCGATAATACTTCCTCTTTGTGGCCCCGCGCGTTATTCCTGTCCCATATGTGGGCTCATAGCGTCTGGGCGTTGTTTAAGCATATGCGCGCTGGAAAATGTGCTAACAAGTAGAAAAAAATTAAGCCTCGTGGGCTGGGGTCCTTTTATTCTCTCTTTATGAGATTGTGGGAGGGGGGGGGGGGGGTATTCTTTTGGTCCAGCTTGATGGACCAGGTTAACCGACTACAGTGCTGCTGGTCTCCCTCGCTGAGTTCGTCGTTTTCGGGCTCGATGTGAATGGCCGCCATAGCATGCGAACCGGACGAAACGGGATGGACATGCTCGAATGGCTGGTTGGACCACCGCACCGTTTCGAGCATGGAAAAAGCTTGACGCAGCGGGCTGACTGTCAGTGGTCGAGTAATGCTTTCTCCACTCGCGGCCACACTCGAAGGCCCGTCATCCGCCGCAGCTCCGCCTCCGAGGGCAGATGGACTGTTAATTAACCTCCTCGCATTCGCAGTCGAGTCCCATCGTGCCACTTCAGAGCCGGCCTTCACTCGCCAGCATGGAAGGGGGTGGAGGCAAGTGCGCCACAGGCGTCTCTCCAACTGCGGCTATGCGTCGTGGCCGCTAATAAACTCGGCGCTTGTTCGCGTCTCGCAATTTCACGCCCGTCTCTCCGCCGTGCACTGAGGCGAACAACGTATGGGGCTGCCGACATTCGCGGCGAGCGCGGGGGTCATAATGCGGCGCGCCCATGCGTCGGCGAGGCCTCGTTTGGCCACAGCCTGCATTCCTCGCTGCCCAGCAGTGTTGGACGCGTTTGATGCTGCAAGGACGAACTGCTGCCGCTGCACGGCTCTCCGAAGCAAGGCTGACTTCGGCGGGGAAAACGGCCAGCTGGGGCTTCGGTGACCACCGCAGATTGTTGTTTTCAGAAGGAGTGGGGATGTTCAGCTTTCGCGGAAAGTGCAGACCGCTTTCCGCGAACAAAAAGAAATGGCGGATGTTTAAACCTGCTTAAACGTGGTTATAGCGAGCGAAAGCACCCACCGCGGTGGCGCAGTACGAACCCGCTCTGCTTGCTTTTTTAGTTCTTTTTCACTAAATTAACCATATGCACTCGCCTCGACTAAGCGCTGGATGCGACTGCAGGTAATGTGCGTTCCGGCCAAAATCTCTCTCCGTTCTCGAAGCCATTGTTATTCCCTTCGTACCTCGACTGCGTCCTCTTCGTCGTCTTGTTTTTCTGCTGCCTCATTGGGATTACGTGCGAATAACGTATGCTCATAGCTACGCCACCAGTGCTGGCTTATGGACACATGGGTGCTGTTTACTGTCACCCAGGGGAGCTTGTAAGTGCCATGGTTTAGTTACTTAATGCAGGAAAATGAGGTTCACAAATCCTTTACGGAGTCGAGTGTACGGGTGAGGTTAAGGACTTCGCTTGGATGTAGATATGATGGTCTGCAGCTGCCCCTCAGGAGAGGGCCGGATGGGGGTTAGTGACGTAAAGCTTTTGTGCGAGCAGTAAGTATAATCTGCCTCCTGGTGCTCCTGTTGTTGATGACGATGGAGATTGGTTTGGCGTATATCGCCAGCGGTAGCTCGCTTCATGACCACCGCGTGCTGTCTCGCGCTGTGACGCGACGCGCTGCGCACCTGTCGCAGTAAACCACAGTCACGTCCCACACATCCGTTGCTTTTGCGCTGTCAACTGCGGCTCCGACTGGTCCAGACCGTGACCTGTCCGTCGATCGATCAGCCAGTCATTCAATAAACAAACGACGTTTATTTCACCGAATTAAACAAAGATCGTGAAATAATGCTATTAACCCGTTGCTTTATCGAGAGAAGCAGCTTCTTTCTCGAGATCCGAACTGGTGGGTCTCAAACAAATGGATGCAGGGGGTGGGGGGTAGATTGTGTGACACATAAACTTTACGTTTATTTCACCGAATTGAACAAAGGCCGTGAACTAATGCTATTAAACCGTTGCTTTATCAAGAGATATCCGAACTGGTGGGTCTCAAACAAATGAATGCAGGAAGGGGGGGGGGGGGGTAGATTGTGTGACTTGGAGTTCTGGAGATCAGTGGAAGCGGCCATTCTACGCTGCAGCTTCGGTGTCCTGCGAGCATAGCGGATCATTGCACCGTGACAGGAGGGGGCCCCCGCTTGTCATCCGTGCATGGCAGGCTAAACTCTCTCGACTCTCGCTCTTCCGTTGTGTGCGTGCAATCTGCTGCAGCAGCTGCTGCTACTTCGCTTCTCCTGCGAGATCGAACGTTCCATCGACCGGTCGTAGGCTGTTTACTCCGGTCGCCCACGCAGCTGCCGACGCTGTACCTTCGCGCGCACACACGCGGGTACGCACGCGAGAGAGCGGAGTCGCGTGGAGTAAAGAACCCCCCTCCCCCCCCATTCTTCTCCTCCAGTCTCAAGCCGGGAGCCCTTCTTCGGCGGCGCGGAAGAGGAGAGGGAGGGGGTCGCACTGGAGTATGAGCGTGTGTTTACGGGTGCACGGCCTCTCCTGGAGAACAGCCGCCGGCACGGCATGGCGGGCCGGTTTTCATTCACGGGAGCCGCCGGCCCTTCGCCGAGCTCAGCAGCCGGTCACCCCTCCTCTTCCTCCTCTTGTTTGTTATTTTTGCGGCCTAGCTCGTTGCCTAGACCTTTGCCGGGCGAAGAGACCCGGCTGGACTCTCGCAACCCTCGCTCCTCAGTCGGGACGGGAGGCCCGGTGAACCCGTTGCTTGGTCAGTAGCGTCGAGGTAGAGTAGTTGAGGGGGCGCACCTCGATTGCGGTGCATTCGTATTCTGGAGCGGGTAAAAACAAGTCGGGGAAAGGGACGGATGCTGGTGTTGCTCTTTCGACCTCTTCGCGCCTTTCGCGGTTTTTATGAGCAGAGCGGAAGGAATCAATGAATGATTGATGCAGTGACCTTTCGCATTTCTGCCGTCCCATCGTAACCGGGAGGAGAAAACGGTGCGTTCATGTCTCTTGCTGTCTCGGGTAGCGCGTGCTTTTTCTTTCTCACCTTCGGGGTGTCTGCTGAATATTGAGCACCTTCTCACCGAGAGTCGTCGGTCATTGCGTACCTGGAGGCTCTATTTATCGCGCCTTCGTTGGTTCACCTTCATCGTCCTTCGGCCGCAGTATGTACTTGGACAGTGACTGGAGGAACTGTGCGCGCCGAGGGCCGGACGGTGAGTGGGCTAGCGTTTCTACGGCGACGATGCTTGTATCATTTCGCGGCACGGACAAGGGGAACCAATAAGGAAAGCGACTTAGACGACCGCGTGCGAGGCATAATCGACGTTAGATTAGGCGAGCAGGCGGGCTAGCCGACTATACGGTTAGGGTACTAATATTTTTCTGGCAGGCTGTCATGTTTACGGAAGCATTTTTTCAGCCTGTCTCTTTATATCTCTCTCTCTCTCTCTCTAACACACACACACACTCTCTCTCTATAGATATATATATATATATATATATAAGACAAAAATGTGAGGAGGAAAAAAAAAAGTCGTGATGTCCACGCTGTGCTGTGATAATTCAAAGAACACCGTTCTTGTTTTGAGGAAGAGCTGTCGTGTTTTGTTATCCAAACTCAAGATATAAATTCGCTTATGGCTCTTGTGCATATAGCCATCAGTCATTTTTTTCTGATTTAAGTGCACAGCTTATTGTTTCATGTAGTCACGCTAACAGCTTGTTATTCAGTGGTAGGCGTATCTGCTCTAGGGCAACATGATCCGAGTTTGAAATTGATTGCGTTTTGTTGGGCAGGCGCACGTTCGGCGTTGTAGCCGCGACACCTATAGTCTCGGCAAGCGTTTACCGTACAAGCCCATTGGCTGCGAACTCGGACGAAACCGAATGAATGAATCAAAAACTTTATTAAGACAGAGGGAATTCTCCCGGCGTGGGTGCGGACCTCAGTCCAGGACCCCAGTGGCCTTTGCCCTCTTGCGCGCTCTGTCGATCAGTTTGAGCTGGTCATCAGGCGTCGAGCAGGACAGCGCAGCCTACACAGAGAGGCTAAACCACGTCTTTGCGCGGTGTAGCCGAATTACTCTCGAAGGCAACGTACTTCACGGGTTACTCCCTTTTTCTATTTCTTGCTCAGAATGTGTACTGCCTTTGCCAAAATGTGCAGCGCGCGGGGTTAGCTTCCGCGGGTCCTGCAGTGTTTCCCGTTTCGCTTAGTCGCCGTGCGTTGCCGGTCTCTCCAAGGTAATGATGAACAACATTTATTGGTACGAAAGTGAGAGGGCAGAGGAACACCCAGGGGCCTATAACGTGTGCTTACGAGTAGTCAGCGAATAGACCAGCCTTACGAGCAGTCAGCTAGTAGTAAAGCATTTTATCCAGGCTGTTTTCGCCTGTGTTCCCGAACAGAAACACGTGCGCAAGCATTCCGTTCACATTTGAGCGCCTCTCTCCGTCGTGTGCGGTGAAAGCAAAGGTGAGAGACGGAAACCGGAGCGGGCGCTGCTCTCGGTGTTGTGTGCGTGTGGGCTCCGACGATGCGGGCTGCGCTCGCGTGCCGTATTAATCTGGGCCGATGTCCGGCCTTTCCCCCCGCTCTTCCTACGCGGCGCCGATGACCTCCCCTCCTCCTCCTCCCCTTTCGTCTCCGTGCTCTTCCTGAGCGTGCTCTCCCCGCCGCTTTGCTGCCCGACTGTCGAAAGCGAATGCGGTGGTGACACGGTTTCCCGTCGGCGGAGGTCGGAGGAGGAGCGTCTCATCTCTGTTGCACGCGTTGGTTGCAGACTCGACTACGCTATGGCGACAGCCCGCGAGATCTGCCGGATCGCTCTTGGCAGTGTTGGACGCGGTGCGGCGGGCGACGCTTGGGAGGTTTCGCGAGCATTTGAGGAAGCCGCGTCTCTTCTCATTATTGTTTTGTTGGCTCAGTGGTTAGCGCGCTTTGCTGGTGAGGCCGGCCGATCACACGGATTCAGTTTGGGCCGTGTTTCTTGAGGATAAACGCCCGACACAGTGCGCTATGCGATACCTGTGCACCAATACAATCAGATACAACTGAAAAAAAAAAAAAGCGGCATATGCCCCGTGAAAGGAGGCCCTCACCCAGGGCCGTCAACCCGTTTTCATGAAGCTGCGGTTTATCCGATTAAGCCGTGGTGAATCCCTTCCACACCATGTTGCCACACAAGCGGATCCGAGCCGGTCGACATCATCGGCTCTTTAATTTTGTTTATCGTTCCGAATTGATTTTTTTGTCCGAACTGCAAGAATCAACGGACGAAAATGCGAAGGGGATGAGTGAAGCGAATTTATGGATTACTCATTTGGGGGAAGGGAGGGAGGAGGGGGGTCATATAAAAATGTGAATTTAGCATGGTTTTTCCGTGTAAAATTTCTCTTTTGAAAAGGGGGACGGAAAGCGACTGCGCCCCTTCCCCTTATGAATCCGCTCGTGATGATGTGAGGTGATTTGCATGGCCAGTCTTCAGGCACGGTTTCCTTTGTACTTGAAATGGATGACCGCCGAGCCTGGGATAGTTTGCTCTCATTCAGAACGTGCGGAAACGAGTAGGGCGAGGAAATGCCGACCTCCTTCCGTGCAAGGGCGGCAGTCCTGCTCCGCCGGCGTAGCGATTGATACGGGAGCGGGCGCGTCAACCCTTATACTGGAGCGGAAACGAGGTGTTGCCGCTGCTGCGACGGGAAGGGGGTGAAGCGGGCTACCGACTTTGGGCAGTAACTCTATGCTGTGTGGCTGAGAGCGCCGCCATGTGGGTGGTCGCGTGCTTGGGCGCCTTATCCGTCGTCGAGGCAAGGCTGTTTTCCTCCCCGCGACGCCCCCCTTTTCAAAAGTGCATCGATCCCCCATAGCTGCTCGTGTTTCCGTTGTTTCCGTTGTGCTCATGCCGTAACCCTCTCCTTTCCACTCTTCCTCGAGCCTTGTTTGCGTGTCCGGACAGAAGTCATAATTTCAGCAGGCGTCACTTCCGCCGGAAGGTCGTCGCACATGGCCCTTGCGCTGTTCCCGGGAACTACGGTATTATTTTGGTATCGACACATTACACACCTCCGGCATGGCGTAGTAAGCGAGGCGAAGCTTGTTTTGACAGTGAGGACTGTCGTAGTCCAGGTTTCTCGAATAATTTTGCCCGTCCGATGTACTCTACCGTGCATTGACATATCGTGATGCCCGGCTTCAGTTACGCTTATCTTCTTCCATTTGTGTTCGACTGTTCCGAGTTGTGTTCCTCTAGCTCGCCAGCCGAACGTCACAACTACTGGGCAGCTGTGGCGGTACCCACGCAGTGTTGCGTTGAGACGTCGAAAACGCGTGTCAAAAACCATTAGCTTATTGGGATTAGCCGGGAGGAAGCCGGACGCAAAGGTGTGGGGGCAAAGGGCGGTCGGCTGCTGTCTTCGCGTGGTTGTCACTTCCGCAAGTCCTAATTGCGTGTAGTCGAAAGAGTTGATTCGCCTTTGGATTTCACGAGTACTGAAAAGCCAAGCTTGCGTGCCTTTACTCATTTTCTTTTGCGCTAGTCCGCTCCTGTCTGTACTACGCGCACTGGCCGTACGGCGGCCCACAGTCGCCGAGGCGGTGCCAAGATTTTTGCTCACTTACAGCGGGCGGGGATCCGCTTCGGGCTAACTACTGAGTCTGAAGACGGGACTCCCGCAAGCATATCACCCCTCGGCCTTCGCTCGGCCGCGCGTGCAATCTGTTGCGGTGGCGGGGTGACGATGTTGGCGCGCGGCTGAACGTAAGGAAGGGGGCGTGGCGGGGTAGTAGCAGAAACAGAGGCCTTTTGGCGATGCTTGACTCATCTCTGAGAATAATTCCTCTCGGCTACCCCGGAGGGTGTAGTGCGCGCGCATCGTCATTATCCCGTTGGTTCATAGTGGATGAAAAATGGTCCGATGATCGTGTTTTTGCATTTTCTTTGTCTCGGCCCGTTTGCCTGGCGCCGTTGAAGGACTTCGGCGCGTCATTAAAAGGGCGCGAAGACGAACAGTTCAATACAAGCCTGCGCATAACGGTATAATGTGTGCGGGGCGAAGAGAACTCCCAGAAAGCGGTTTGCAGTGCGTAGCTGGGTGTTGAAAAGTGCTTAGCTGAAAAGGGCAGTCTGTCGCTGAGGGCTTTGTAGCCAAATGCGTCCTCGCTTGACGAAATCTTGGATATTAGCGGAGAACAAGTTACGCCGACTTATCGAGCTGAGGTTTCCGATCGACCTGGCAAAGTATTGATGCCCCAAATTTAACAAGCAATCGATTCCGCAGTCCACATCAGTAAGCGTTGCTTACTGCTCCTAGTCGCAGTGTAGCAGTCTTTATTCGATGGAAGAACCGCGTTGGCTGTATCCGACGTTGGAGCCAAGGTCAAGCGCTGGTGCGTCTACCTGTGGTCGACCTAGAGAAAACGTACCTTAAGAGAGTTAACTGCTGAGCTATAGTTGGTTGTCACACACAGTTACCTGGCCGACCGTTCGTAGATAAAAGCCCGTGTTCTCTTTCACCGTTATTTAACGGGCAGTTCGTGCACTCACGCGCGCCATTGCGCTTTCGTCACTTACTGCGCAGCCATATATCTCAGCTGGGCGCCCGAGTAGGACGCAATACCCTTTCCTCTGTGGGAATCTGCGCTGTCTCGCCGTTACACACCGCTGCCGCCGTTCGGACGGGAGCCGTACGAGACTTTTATTTGTCATTGTTGTCCGATGCGCGGCGCTCTTTTATGAATTGCCATTCGCGACCTAGGCTAGCGCGCACGCGATTACGTCAACTGGCGTTGCGGGAATGCAGGCCTACAGGCGCGCGTGTGTGTGAGGGGGTGGGGGGGGGGGGGGTAGGAATTGGACACCCTCGCGTGTTCACAGTGCGTGCGTGCGTTGCTTGCTTCGCGTCCCCTCCATTTCCTCCGTCGCCCACTCTATCGCTTTCTCTCGTTCTCAGACCGTTTTACCTTTCTCGACCCCCACCCCCTATTGGTGTCGTTTCCCTGCTGGATCCCGCCATGTGCACGTATGCGTGCGAGGGTTTGTGCGCGCGTAAATATATGCAAAGCAGAGTGTATGTTTTTAAGTTTCACTTACCTTTGTAGATACGCTGTGGTATCGCGTTGCTGGTGGGCATTTATTTCCCTGCCCTCGGCCCGCTTGCTGTGTACACCGGAGGATTTAACCTTGCGAAGGTCTGGGAACTTTCCCGGCACTCCGTGTTGCAATGCGGGCCGGCTCGCCGCGCGGAAAACGTTGTCTGCGTCCGAGCGTTTTGCTGGCTGGAGAGATGTGGGAGAGGAATGCTCGTATAGCTGAGCCCTCACTTCTTAGCTATCTCTCTTTGCGCCGAACTCGATTCCTGCATTTGCGAGTAATAAATGGGAGCGCTCGTTTACAAATGCAAAATAAATAAATAAATAAATAAATAAATAAATAAATAAATAAATAAATAAATAAATAAATAAATAAATAAATCGTAATAATCTCCATCGTGGACGACTGCTGTACCACGGCGACCGCGATGGAAGAGATGGAGGGAGACGAGGCGCGCGGTTTAATTTCGACCAGCGGCAGTTTTCTTAGCTTCCTTCGATGCCAGGCAGTCCACTTACGTCTTGACTAAAGTTTATTTTCGTTCCTCCAGCATCACGGACAGAGTATTTGTCGCCTGAGCTACGGCCTGGCGCATGTGTCCGCGGAGAATTGTGACAGATACTGCGCCTTTTCTATCCTGTAAATCAATTGCAAACGCCGCTGCTGCCTGCTGTACTAACGCCTCCTGGACATCTGGGTCTGCTTCTCTTTGCTGTATGGTGCAGCGTTCGAGGAAGCGCCAAATGAAAAGGCGTCGCACGGACGCCTAGATCGGACGCCCGGCGGGGTCACCTAGTGACCAGTCGTGACGGTTCATGGCGCGCCCCTTGTCGAACACAACCAGCATTCCATTGAACGCATCAAAGTTCACCGGCGTTCTATAATTCGTTTACAGGAAATTAAAGACGCAGTACCTGTCACTCGCGGAATCCCGCTATCCTAACGGTACACAAGGAGAATTGCGATTAACGTTTCACGATCCGGGGCGTGGCGAAGTTGGTAAAGCGCTCGGCGGGGAATCCAAGGTATGGAGGTTCGATAGAAAGTGTATTGATACCCTCTGTCGACAGCTCCTGCTGACAACGATGAGGGACGTCGTGTGACGTCCGCAGCTGTCGACCGGAGCAGCGGACCCAGGGCGGCAGACACGAGGAGCGCGCAGGAAAGCGCCTACGTAGCGCCCTCCGGTATTTGTCGGACGCCGCAGACCACTCCGCAGTGACCGCACGTGCTCCTCCTCAACGAGTCTGACCGAATTCGCTGGGCATTCGCTCGTCTAAAATCGCACAGCGCCATTGGCGATTGACCGAATTTTTTCCTCCTAGTCGCAGCGTCTGAAACTGGGATTTAACGTCGTGGCTGATGGAGGCAGGAAAGCAATCTCTGCTCGTTGCGATCGAAACTATCGTGCTGAGGACTGGAAAAGAGAAAAGTTACTATTCTGCAAAAAATAAAACATAAATAGTAATTGTGAGTGCGGTTGCGACGCCTTACGCAAGTGTGTTTCGTCCTTGGCGTTCACTTAACGCAAGACTCTCGAGGCTTCTCTGATAACGCCTATTTACCTCCGCGCTGCACGGGTCGCCCTTCTGCAGTGCTTGAGTAATCGGGGCTTCCGCTGTCCTATCACCTTTCTTGCTTTTTTTTTTTTTTTCTCCGTGGCGCGAGGCAGTGCCGCATTTCTTTGCTGTTTATTCTCCCTCTTTTCGGCGCCTTCCAGTCCGCGCACCCTTCCCTTATCACGGCGTCTGCGCTGGTCTATCGCGCGACTGAAAAGTCACGTGTCCCTCCCGTCGCGCGATATACATGGTGCTTTGGGCGCGCTCTTGTCTCGCCCATCGACAGCGATGCAGTCGCGCGATTTAGTTTCCTCCTCCTCTTTTATGCCTTTTTCTCTTTCCCTATCCCTCTGTCCAATCTGTCCTGTGTGCCCCGCCGCGGTGGCGCAGTGGTTGCGGCGCTCGACTACTGTTCCCAAGTACGCGGGATCGAATCCCGGCCTCGGCGGCAGCTTTTCGATGGAGGCGAAAAGCAAGGCGCCCGTGTGCTGTGCGATGTCAGTGCATGTTAAAGAACACCAGGTGGTCGAAATTTCCGGACTCCTCCACTACGGCGTCTCTCATAGCCTGAGTTGCTTTGGGGGTACGTTAAACCCCACAAACCAACCAACCAACCAATCTGTCCTGTGTAGATATTCGTCTGCAGTTTTTTATGTCAGTGGCACGATGAACATCTGTTAGTTGTACCCTTAGTGCTGCTCTGTGCCGCCTCTTCTATCTTTCGTTTTCAGCTTCATCGCTTCCTTCTTCGTCCCTTCCCTCTCGGCGTGGGCGAGTTGTTTACTAAATTGAGATAGTGCGCCTAATTTTGCTCCGATTTATTCTTTAGGGCATAATGGAGGGGTGTCAAACACTCAGCCCGCACAGCGTGGTCATGCAACCAACTGGCTCTCTGCAGTTGTCCGTTTTGCTCCGTAAAAACATCACTCTTGTCTTCCTTGTAGGCTTTCGTGACGTTGAATGAAAAATACGAATTTGACGACATCGTTCATGCTTTCATACATCAGTATTGTTAGTCTTTGGTAACGAAGGCAGGCAAGCGATTTCAGAAAAATTGCTCGTAAATTTGCTTACCCCTCCTCCTCCTTTTCTTCACGTTTATTTTTGCCTCGTTTTTCTTTCTTTCTTCTTTTTTTACCATTTCTCGCCTTGGACCCTTTCCTTCTCCCTCACTGTGGAGGTTGGCTGCTTCGTTCATCAAAATGGCGACGGCTCTGACCTCTGTGCTGTCGACCGTTGCTGTTTAGTAGTAGTAGTAGTAGTAGTAGTAGTAGTAGTAGTAGTAGTAGTAGTAGTAGTAGTAGTAGTAGTCCCTGTATCGCACGTACGTCAGTGTAGTGTAGGATGAAAGACGCTATACAGACTGCAGCCACGTCTCTCCGTTACCACATTGTTTTTAACCGCCGCAATCTCTGCTCGTCTTCCGCTAGCTGCTTCGTTTTGCCACTGCAGTCACGTGCCTGCCTTCCTGTGCATAGCGGTTGAGCTTATCTGCGACCCCCAGCGGGTTTGAGATAAACTCCCAAGGATTATCGCTGCAGCCAGCGGAGAAGCGCGGCTTCTCCGCGTGGCTTGGCTTCACTGCGGCGGTGGCGAGGTCCGCTCGATGCTGACACGACAACGCCGCGCGCGTGCGACGGCCTTGCCCCTTCTCCTCTCTCACGCGCACACCATCCCACCTCTCCTCCTCCTCCCCCAGCACGAGGAGAGATCGCGGTCCGTAACGACGCGTCGTAAAACTTTTTATCTCACCCAGTGTTCCGGCTCTATGTAACACTGCTCTCCGCTCTGATGGGTTCCGGGTTCGGTTCGTTGACTGCCACAGCTGCAGCGCTAGCTTCGGGGTCGTTTTTTGTTTCATTTTTTAAAATTAAACCATGTCCTTTACGGCCGGCCACGCGCCGTGTTTGATAGGC